>NC_079193.1:227512020-227812020 GCF_029499605.1 Hyla sarda | reverse complement strand
TACGGGATGTCAGGGATGCATTCCACAGTCCCTCTGCTTCCCTCTATCTCCTTGGGGCGGGGTTTATTGGTCTCCCCGCCCTTCCACCTTTTGTCTTAGGTGCTGTTATCTCTGGTCTGGCTGTTCCTTTTTCACTAACGCCTGGGGGGTTTCCTTGCTCGGCCAGACTGTGTCTGCTTGGTTTTATATCTCCCACATTCGGCTGCCACTGCAGCTGTTGTCCAGTGTCTCTCTCCCGGGTGCAGTCCCGCAGAGTGTGTGCATGTGGGTTCTTGGGACTCCTTTTTTCCTATAGGTGACTCTGTCAGCCTTTTTCCTGCTCCACGTTCCTTCTTCATTTCCTGAGTCTGCAGCTCCAGCCTTGGTGTTTGGCACTGTTAGGAGATGGGGTGTGGATTTTTTATCCGTGGGTTCCAGGGCCTTTCGCAGCAACAGCAGTGTCGCTCTGTTCTTCCTCCTTACGTTGCACTGTTGGTCTGCTGTGGGCATACCTCCCTTCCTGCCGGTCCTTTGGATGCTGTTGTCGTGGGGTCCTCATGTCTGTGTTCCTACATATGCTAGGACCGCTTTGTAGGATTAGAGCCATCTTCCTTTGCTCGGGGTTCGCGCCCGGGACTTCCGGTGACTTTGTCTCTGCTGTTCCTTGGCGGTTAGCACCTCTGTTCTGACTTGGGGCCTACTGGGGCGCCTGTCGGTTCAGCCCCTCCCTGTACTTCCGGGTGTTCTTTTCGGGGTCTCTGTCCAGGGTGACTCTGGCACCTCCTCGTCACGATCTGGATTAATCCTCAACAGTCTTGTATTTTTTGCCCGGCTTCGGGGTACGGGGCTCCAATCTCTCTTGGTTCACACGGTGGCTCCTTCTGGCGGCGAAGGCTGCCACTTGAGCCTGGGGGCTTCGTCCACCCAGTATTTAAATTCCCTGCTCCTTCTGTGCCTAGCGCGTTTACCACTCCCCTTTTCACTTGGCGTGCGGGGATCAGGGTGCTTGTCGTAGGTCTCTACTTGAGTTGACGTCTCCACCACCCTTGTTTTTTCCCTCCTGGAGGGACTCTTTGGTTTTTGCTACCATGCATTTGAATGGTGGATTTTACAGTCTAGGCTTGTGTGCTTTCTGTCTATCACCGCCAAGCGCTCGATGTCCTTTTTACCCATTTGTCTGGGTCAGTCGTACTGCATTGACTCCTCGGTTCTCTGGAGTAGTTCTTCCTATGCCCGGACCCTGGGAGTCCAAGCTGGGCTCTCATAGGTCCTCCTCCATTCCCGTTTCTGACGGGATGTTTCTTGGGGCTGCTCAGGTCTCCTCGGTCCACTCTGATCGCTCATTGTTGGTCCACTTGATTTGGTCTCTGTCCTGCGATGCTGCGGTGTGCCATCCTTTCAGACGGCTCTCCGATTCCTTAGGTCTTGGTGATGGGGCAGTTTTGGATTTGTAGCGTCCAGTCCCCGACTCCCCAGCGATCCGTTGGTCGGGGTGGTATTTCTATTCTGCTCTCCCTTTTATTTCTGGAAGTTTTCTGGCAGAGTTTTTTCGCGGTCATCTGGTTCCCTTTTTCCTGTTTTCTCGTCTCTATATGACCCAGGTGCCTTGGGTCTCTATAGAGGATGGACCTCCCCCTTGGTGTTCTGGTCCTTCTCCTTGGATGGGAGGTCTTACGGGAACTTTTTTTTTTTTTTTGTTCTGGGCCTTGTATGTCTCCGACCTGGGGACTCGTCCATAGTCTTGCAGGCATGCGAGTTCAGTCTTGGACGGTCTCCTTTTCACTGGTTGTTTTTTCCCCACCCTAGGGGACTGCTTTGGTACGTCCCATCAGTTGTGTCCCCCAATGAAGAGCGACCGAGAAAAGGAGATAGTTTTGTACTCGCCGTAAAATCTCTTTCTCGTAGCCCTCATTGGGGGACACCACACCCACCCATTTCTTCTTCTTTTTCTGGTTCTTGGGTTGCTTCCGGGATTCCTTTCTAGGGTCCTTCGGACGTATTTCCTCTCGGGCTTCTTATACTGCTTTGTGGCAAAAACTGGTTGCCTCACTGCAGGTGGGCGGGTATATCCTGCCAGGGAGGAGCTGACTTTTTTTTTCTTTTTCATAGTGTCAGCGCCTCCTAGTGGCAAGAGCATATACCCATCAGATGGGTGTCCCCCCAATAAAGGCTACGGTGTGTACAAAAAAAATCTCCTTTTCTCGGTCGCTCTTCATTGGGGGACACAACTGATGGGACGTACCAAAGCAGTCCCCTAGGGTGGGAAAAAACAACCGGTGAAAAGTAGACCGTCCAAGACTGAACTCGCATGCCTGCAGGACTATGGACCCTTAAGGGGGTGAAAAAGGGGTTGAAAGTTTGTATGGAAGTCCGTCATATTTGAAGCTAGAAGCATGAAACTTTGTTTTTAGGCTAACAATTAGAGATAAAGAAACACGGGAAATGTGGGTTCAAAGTTTGTATGAATTAACCCCCAGCCGCAGAACGATGGGTATAGCCGGCACTGTGGCACGGGAGGGTTATGCATCATACCCGCACGGTCCTGGCTGCTATCAGCAGTAAGGAGCCCTGGCTAATGCCGGACATCGCTGTTTCGGCAGATGTCCGGCATTAACTCTTTAGACGTGGTGATCAAAGTTGAAAGAATTCGGGTTGTTAGGATGCGCATAGACTTTACCCAGAGCAGCCTCATTACTATAGGATTGTAAAAAGTAGATCTGTTACCCCAAATTTAACACGAGTGAAGCCGCTGGCAAAACCTAGTTTTTTTTATTTATTTTTTTTTAAATAAGTTTTTTTAATATATTTTTTTTTATTTTAATGTTTCTAGTATTTCATACAGCTTTTGGTACAGCTCAACCTATAATGATCATCCTGAAACCAACTAATATTGTAATGTGAAGGACCATGGTAATTGGTTTTTTAATATCCAGAGCTACACTGTCACCTCTAGGTTTCAGTGAGATGGTGTAGACCTAGAAACCTACAGAATTGTAACTATTGTAAAAAAAAAAGACCAATATCTGTTAAAGGTAAACTGACAGGAGGGTTCCTTGCACTAATTTAAATTTACAGAATTATAGTGTGGGTTACCCCTTTTCTAATGAGGTTTCTCTTACCCTTTCTGTGCAGTTGTTGTGTAGCTATGCAACAAAATGTATGTATGTAAATTATGAGAAACATTCCCTGGGGGCGTTGATAGCGAATCATCTGGTACTCTCCATTGCTAGTTTTTCATAAATTGCATGTATACATTTTGCTGCATATCTCTGCAAAGGCTGAGCGATTGCCGTTCGCATCTGACACTTCAAGGTCCTGATCAGGTCCTGATGGCCCTCATTGACTTGCATGGGGTCCGTCAGTAATCCGGTAATTTTACAGGAATTTAGCATAGAGAAAAATATTGCGCTATTTTCTCCGCTAAACTCCTCTCCTTCTGGCAAAGTTGCCAACAGAACTTCGCATTTGATGGAATTGTAAATGATGCTTAAGAGAAAAATTGTTTCAAAGGGATACACACACACACTATAAGCCTGTATTGACCCCCTGTCAGTTTACCCTTTTTAAATGATGTTAGTGGGTCAACCTCAGGGCCGGTTTTAGACTTAATGTGGCCCTGGGCAAAGTTAAAAGTGGGGCCCAAAAACGTTATCAGCCGCCAGGACCCATGTCAAATGCCGTACATCACCAATTGCGTTGATGCCCAGCGTTAACCCCTTAGACGTGGCGATCAAAGTTGATCGCAGCATCTAACGTGAAAGTAAAACCGTTTCCCGCAGCTCATTCGGGCTGTTCGGGACCGCTGTGGTGAAATCTGCTGGATTAGCAGAGCGCCAAGTACACTGATCTATGCTATAGCATATCATTGAACAGTGTATGCAATCAGAAGATTGCATGTAATAGTCCACTATGGGGACAAAAAAATGGTGTGGAAATTATTATTATTTTTTTTTTTTATTAAATGTGATTTAACCCCGTCTCTGTAGACTCACAATATTTGCTAGACTCACACAATTCTGCTATATTGTTCCTAAATAAAAACGATACATAGACCAATATTCTCACATACAGTAACATACCCTGTTTCCCAGAAAACAAGACATACCCATAAAATAAGCTGTAGCAGAATTTCTAAGCATTGGTGTAATATAAGCCATACCCCGAAAATAAGACATAGTGGTAAGCGTGGCTAAGCGTACCGGAGCAGTAAAGAAGACGGGCAGCCCGTCTCATCTGCATCATCGTGACTGCTGCTATCTTGGAGGTGACCAGAGAGGTACCGGCAGCCCCATCAACAAGGTAGGCTTCCGGTCCTTCTGTTCGTGCTTCCAGCTGTGGCATAGAGGGAGACAGAAAGTGAAAGTAAAAGTCTCCTCAGTGAAGTGAGAAACAAAGTTCAGCTTTGTGGGTCCTCAGGGGAAAGAATAAAGCTGTGGTTGGCGATATTACTAAGCACTGTGGGTGTCTCACCCAGCACAAACCAGCAACAGTCTGTGGGTCTCTGTATTGTTGTATGTATATATTCTATATATAAAAATCTGGGAGTGTGTATGTATAGTGTGTATGTATATATTCTATCAACAGGAGAATACAGCAGCACAAAGATATAGATACAACATGAAAAGCTATACAGCTATGGTGCAATAAATGGACATATAAAATTATGAAGTTATGAAATAGTGAGGTACTTAGTTAGTGTCTTAATTTTGACGCCGGATGGTTGGACACACCAGAGAGAAGTTTTGATTACACCCCCTGAAATACACTACTGAGCGTGTGTGTGTATATCATAGGAAAGTATATATATGAATATTTCCCAACCAGAGTGTATCTAGCTTTTGCAAAATTACAACTCTCAGCATGCTTATCTATCTAATCAATCTAATCTAATCTAATCGATCAGTGTTTCCCAATCAGGATGCCCCCCAGCTATATATACACATATATACATACATGCACACACACACTCTGGAGTGCTGCGGTCATCCTTTTGGACCCAGGACTGGGGTCCCAGAGACCTGCCTGTACCATATTTACTTAATTTGCTGTTTTAGAGGTGTTGCTCTATACCTATTTCTTATATACAGTCACGGCCGTAAATGTTGCCCCCCCCCCCTGAAATTTTTCTAGAAAATTAAGTATTTCTCACAGAAAAGGATTGGTAACACATCTTTTGCAATACAGTACACATGTGTGTTCACTTTTGTGTGTATTGGAACTAAACTAAAAAAGAGAAAACCAAAGCGAAAAAGCAAATTGGACATAATTTGGTTGCACACCCTTAGGAAAAAATAACTGAAATCAGTCACTTCCTATAACCATCAATAAGCTTCTTACACCTTTCAGCCAGAATGTTGGACCACTCTTCCTTTGCAAACTGCTCCAGGTCTCTCTTGGTGGAAGGGCGCCTTTTTCCTAACAGCAATTTTAGGATCTCTCCACAAGTGTTCAATGGGATTTAGATGTGGACTTAATGCTGGCCACTTCAGAACTCTCTGGCGCTTTGTTGCCATCCATTTCTGGGTGCTTTTTGGCATATGTTTGGGGTCATTTTCTTGCTTGAAGACCCAAGATCTCCCAACCCAGCTTTCTGACATTTGCGACCCAAAATCCGTTGGTAATCCTCAGATTTTCGAGGCCTTGCACACATTAAAGGCACCCAGTGCTAGAGGCATCAAAACAATGCCAAAACATCATTGAACCTCCACCATATTTCACTGTAGGTACTGTGTTCTTTTCTTTGTAGGCCTCATTAGAATGTGTGCTTTACCAAAAAGCTCTATCTTGGTCTTGTCTGTCCATAAGACTTCTTCCCAGAACGATTTTGGCTTACTCAAGTTCATTTTGGCAAAATGTAGTCTTGCTTTTTTCCTGTCTCTGTGTAAGCAGTGGGGTCCTCCTGGGTTTCCTGCCATAGCATTTCATTTCATTTAAATGTTGACGGATAGTTCGCGTTGACATTGATGCTCCCTGAGCCTGCAGGGCAGCTTGAATATCTCTTGGAACTTGTTTGGGGCTGCTTATCCACCATCCTGACTATCCTGTGTTGACACCTTTTCATAAATTTTTCTCTTCAGTCCATGGCCAGGGAGATTAGCTACAGTACAATGGGTTGCAAACTTCTTGATAATGTTGCGCACTGTGGACAAAGGCAAATCTAGATCTCTGGAGATGGATTCTCTTCTCTTTCTGTTGTCCATGTTTAGTGTAGCACACAGACACACAATGCAAAGGCTAAGTGAACTTCTCTCCTTTTTATCTGCTTTCAGGTATGATTTTTATATTGCCCCCACCTGTTAGGCTCGGTTCACACTAAGATTTGAACTACGGTTCCCGTATACGGCTGGGAGGAGGGGTGGGCAGGGCTTAATCGTGGCGCCCGCACTCAGCCGTATTCGGGAACCGTAGTTAATGTATGTCTATGAGCCGACCGGAGTGAACCGCAGCCTCTGGTCGGCTGCTTTTTCGGCCGTATGCGGTTTCCCGACCGCAGGCAAAAACATGGTCGACCACGTTTTTGCCTGCGGTCAGGAAACCGCATACGGCCGAAAAAGCAGCCGACCGGAGGCTGCGGTTCACTCCGGTCGGCTCATAGACACTAACTACGGTTCCCGAATACGGCTGAGTGCGGGCGCTGCGATTGAGCCCCGCCCACCCCTCCTCCCAGCCGTATACGGGAACCGTAGTTCAAATCGTATTGTGAACCCAGCCTTACTTGTACCAGGTGAGTTTAAAGGAGCATGACATGCTTGAAACAATCTTATTTATCCACAATTTTGAAAGGGTTCCAATAATTTTGTCCAGACCATTTTTGCAGTTTGGTGTGACATATTCAATTTGCTTTATTTCCTCCCCCTTTTTTTTTAGTTTAGTTCCAATACACACAAAGGGAATAAACATGTTACTGCAATCCTTTTCTGTGAGAAATACTTAATTTTCTTGAAAAATTTCAGGGGTGCCAACATTTACGGCCATGACTGTACATACTCATTCACACATATATCATACATGCATTACATACATACAGCACACTATACCCAAATACATGTAACAGATAAACTGTTTATATCAAACATGTACATCTACACATTACCTATAACTTATACATACTACTTATTGAAAGCTGGCTTGGTGCATTAAATGCTTCAGGAGCTGCTAGATATTCATGTCTCCTGGGGCCTTTAGACTATCTTCACCATCGTCTGCCAACAGGCAGCTAGGCTGTGTGACAGAAGCAGGAGGAGGAGATTGGGGGGGGGGTGTGTTTTAAAGGAGCCTCTTACTGACCACACTATTTAAGTAAGCTCTGCACCGATGCTCAATGCTGGAGGCTGCTGGCTGCAGGGCTACACTGCTTCACCAAGCTACAAACACTCCACAGGGGGCCCTCTGGAGGATTGGGGCCCTGGGCAATTTCCTAGTTTGCCATGCTCTAACGCTGGCCCTAGTCATCCACTTTATCACCTATCATCATGATCCGTGATAAGTCTGATTGTTGGGATCCCTGGCGGTCAAGAGAACATCAGTCTGAGTGCCTTTGTGAATGGATTGGTAGTGCCTTTGCATGGCCACTGCACTATTTACTGCTATGGCGACCAATAGAGCAATCTTAGTTGATCCCATAAGAAAAAAATGCATTGCATTTCCACTCCATTCTCGAGCATTTGAAGACCACTGTTATCTTTATCGTTGGGGTTCTAGCGGTTGGACCAGTTGATAGATGCTGTTTGGGCCAACCAATTTAACCCCCTTAAGGACTCATTTCTCTGTTTTTGCATTTTCATTTTTTCCTCATCCCCTTCTAAAAATTATAACTCTTTAAATTTTGCACATAAAATTCCATATGATGGCTTATTTTTTGCGCCACTAACTCTACTTTGCAGTGACATTAGTCATTTTACCAAAAAAATCCACTACGAAACGGAAAAAAAATTGTGCGACAAAATTTAAGGTAAAATGTCATTTTGTAACTTTTGGGGGCTTCCGTTTCTATGCAGTGCATTTTCGGTAAAAATGACACCTTTTCTTCTGCAGGTCCATAAGGTTAAAATGATACCCTACTTTATATAGGTTTGATTTTGTCGTAATTCTGAAAAAAATCATAACTACATGCAGGAAAATTTTATACATTTTAAAATTGTCATCTTCTGACCCCTATAACTTTATTTTTCTGCGTACGGGCCGGTATGAGGGCTCATTTTTTGCGCCATGTTCTGAAGTTTTTATCGGTACCATTATTGATCGCTTCTTATTCAGTCTTTATGATCTAAAAAGTGACCAAAAATATGCTATTTTGGACTTTGGAATTTTTTTGGGCACGTACACCATTGACCGTGCGGTTTAATTAACTAAATAGATTTTTATAGTTCGGACATTTATGCACGTGGCGATACCACATATGTTTATTTTTATTTACATTTTTATTTTATTTTTTATGGGAAAAGGAGGTGATTCAAACTTTTTTAATAGGGAAGACCTTTTTATTACATTTATTTTTTTTTTTTTGCAGTGTTATAGCTCCCATAGGGGGCTATAACACTGCACGCACTGATCTTTTACCCTGATCCCTACAAAGCCATAGCTTTGCATGGATCAGCATTCTAGGGGCTCGATTGCTCAAGCCTGTAGCTCAGGCTTGGAGCAATCAAATGCCGATCGGACGCGATGGAGACAGCTGAGGGGACCTCCGCTCGCGTCCTATCTGATCTGGACATATCGATTTTATCGCCATAGTCCATATCGGCCCCACTGAGCTGTGCCCGTAAGCTTTTACTTTAGGTTTGGATGCGGTGATCAACTTTGATCGCCGCGTCACTAGCAGCCAAGATCAACCCGGTGTGATGCAGGGTCATGGCGTGACCCCGTTTTAAACACAGTGCGTACAGGTACGCCCTGCGTCCTTTTAAGATGTTAAAAACCTATCTTTAACCCATCAAGGACCACGTTTTTTTTTTTTTTTTTTTTTTTTTTTCATTTTTGCTTTTTCGTATTTTCCGCCTCCCCTTTTAAAAATCAAAACGCTTAACTCACATGAGGGCTTGTTTGATTTTATTTATTTATTTTTTTGCCCCACTAATTGTACTTTTGTTATGACATCAATAATTTCACCAAAGAAACAAGTAAAAAATTTGTGGGGCAAAATAAAAATAAAAAACATTTTGTAAATTTTGGGGACTTCCGATTCTACGCATTGCACTTTTCAGTAAAAATGACACCATATCTTTATTCTGTAGGTCCATGCGGTATACAAAGATATCTAATTTATACAGGTTTTATTTTACTACGTTAAGGGAACCAATCGTCAGCTTTTACTCTAAATAATGCTTGGCAAAACGTTTAAATAAGGTAAAATCTTTATCCTCACCATCCCGGGGGGACGTTTGTGCCCCCAGGCATGGTGAAGATATGAAGTTTATAAACTAGTCCCCACTGGCCCCGTAAGTAGTCCCCTGGGCAGGGAGCTCCTCTTACCTAGTCCGTTACTTCGGCTGGCAGCGACTCCCCCTCGGCTTGATTGACGGGCCACGTCATAGCTCTGCTCAGTGAACAGACGGAGCAGAGTGAGGACGCAGCCCGTCAATCAAGCCAAGGGGCGTCGGCCGACTAGGTAAGAGTTTGGGACTACGCCCAGGGGACTAGTTTATATCTTAATAATTTCACCATTCCTGGGGGCACAAACGTCCGCAGATGGCGTCCGCAGGGGAGTATGTACCCCCCTCCCCCCCTTTAAAAAGGTTCTATGTCCTTTTTTGCAGGGCTCGCTCAAGGTTTCATCAGAGGGCTGTGTCTGCATACTTTGTCCTGTGCAGGACAGCCACCGGCCTTGTGTGGCGGCTCCCTCCTCAGGCATTCTTTTCTGGCTCACCTCTGAACAGCCTTGGTGTTCCTCCTTTCTGCCAGCTATTTTTTCCCCCAGCCGATGGGAGTCAAGGGCTCTGGCAGCACATGGCCACCCTTCTTCTTCCCTTTAGCCAGTGCGCCTCTGACTGCGCCTATTCTCCATTTTTCAGAGGGCTATGGCGACATGTGGCTCGGCCCCACGGATCATTCCTATAACCCGCGGATCTGATGGGCGCCTAGCTGCTTCCCTCCACAAGCTTCTTGTTCCGCCCCTCCTTCATTGTGGGGGTTGGCGGCGCTCCGTTCTCTGAGCAGCTCAGTTTGCCTTGGTCCAGCCCGCTCTTGTCCCCTGGCCTTGGAGCTGTGGGACACCTTCCAAGCGAGCTGCTCTGTACCTTCGCCGCTCCGAGACTGCAGCAGTAGTATTCCTTAGTGTCCCTGCATGGGGGACGTAGTGTGGGCTTCCTAGTCCGTTCTACTTTCGTGGATCATAAGTACAGATTTAGCGCAAGGCACCTTGTTCCCTACACTTCCTTACTTAGTGTGTGTATTGGAAAAAAAGTGAATCTCTGCTGCTGGTCTCGAAGACCATTTAGTGGTGTTTTTAGTGCCCTCTTGGGGCCTATAATTAAATTGTGCCTTATTTTCCATGCACCCTTGTGACCTCTGGGGACAGAAAATTACAGGCTTAGTCAAAAGGGTGAGAATCGATAGATAGTACAGGCTAAGATCAAGTGTAGTATCAGTTTAATCTGATATGTCCACTATATGGGGACCATATATTAAATGGATTTTTGAGAACGGGGGCTGATTTAGAGGTTTGCTTCAGTCGCCCCCGATATGGCAGAATCTTCGGGTACAGTGAACTAAAAATATCTACTGGGCTCTTTTCTGGGGCTGTTTACGAGGGCCCCTTTTATTGTCTCCATCACCCTGTACGGGACCTGATATGACACATTGCATTGAGTCAGTTGTGGTTTGCCTCTGGCATACCTGCTTTCGCCACGGTCCTGATTCTGTCAGAAACATATGTGACTTGCTGTAGCAGGTCGTGCCAGGGATTTCATGATCCCTTGGAAGATACCGAGGTTACAGTCATGACTGTTTCTCCTCTACCACCGGTTGTCATGACATGTTTGCCATGTCGGCAGGTGTTTTTGACGTGTACATTATTCACTCCTCCACAAGCTGCCTCATCCGCGGCTGCTGTCGTGGATCCCCTTGTCTAGTGCGAGGTCTCCGTGGAAGTGTCCCTGTGTGGCCATGGATTGCACCTGCTCTTATTAGACCAGACAGTAGTCTCACCTGTCGCTCATCTTAAAACTGCCGCATCCGCGGCTGGATTTTGGTACCCCACTACTAGTGTGAGGTGACCGCTGGAGTGCACCGTTGTGTACATGGACACATACCAGTAAGCCAGACAGGGGTCTGCATGGTTTTCTGTGTCGCCTCACTTCTCCAAGGGCTGATCTGCGGCTGAAGTTCCGGTACCTCACTGTTGGTGCGCTGTGTCTGGTGGAATGACCTGGCATCCTGTGGACCCTATACAGGGCAAAGGGAATACACCTAAGCCTTCCCCGATCTCCCTGGGTGACGGGGATTCTATTCATGGTTTCTAGGCTTCACTGCCCTTCCACATGCGTCAAAGGGGCAGAGTTATTGCCTATCTGACTGTGTCCCCCTTAACTCCAGAGGTCAGGCACGCATTATGCCAGACCATTGTCTGCACAGTTTCCGCCACTGTCGGGCTACCATCACTGGGCTGCCGCGTGCATAATTGTGGATTCCCGTACCTCACTGTTGGATTCCTGTACCTCAGAGGCTTCCTGCAGGCACAAGGGACTGCTGCCAGTCATTAGTCTGCATGGTCTCCTACACCACCGGGTTGCCCATAAGATTGGCCGCACTCCTGTGCCCTACTGTCTGTGGGAGGGTTTGAAGGAATGTTCCTGTGTGCTCAGGAATCCTCAACCAGTCAGCCGGACGACTGTCCTCGTAGTTTGCTGCTACATCGGGTCACCTACCCTACACTTCCCACAGCGTGACGGAAGTTCAGTAACCCACTGCCTAGGTTTCATTCAGAGTGGGTCTCCCCATGTTGCTCCATGGGCTCTCTGCAATGCGCCACATGCTAGTTCTGTGGGGTTCCCTACTTTATACTAGGTCCCACTCAACATGCCTGTCGTTCTCATGGCTTCAGGCTGGTAGCCCACTTTTAGTGTGTGGTTCTGAATGCGGGACCCGGTGTGGCCATGGTCCCTATGCCAGATAGCCAGACCCTGTCTACATGGCTTTCTATAATCCACCAGGTTAGCTCTCCCATTCCTGCCGATCCCACGACTGTCCGGTGACTCCTTCCATGTGAAGTTCCACAAAATGTGCCTCTATGGGTTTATGGGACCTCTTCTGTGTCTGCATGTTTCCTGCCCCACATGCATCCCTCATCGCTTGCATCTGTGACAGCAGTCCTGGAGTCTAGCACCTTTAGGAGATGGTGTGTGGGCATCTCCTGCAGGTTCCATAGCTTTTCATGGCTACAGCTGCACTCTCGGTTTGCATTTTCTAAGAGTGCCACGTTGGTCTGCTAGGGGCATGGTTGTGACACCATTGGGTGCGGAGTCTTGTCTTCAATTCTGCCGGACTTTTCTGCAGTTTGGTACCTCACTATTATCGTGAGGTAACCAGGTCTGTGTCACTATGTATGCTAAGGCCCTTCAGTTCGGTGTGGTGTGCCTCGGGCCTTCCTGTGATCTTGTTCTAAAGACCTGCGACTGTTGATCACCTCTGTTCTGTTGGAGTGACAGTCTGGTTCAGCCTGGTTCTTTTTCTTTTTTTTTTTTTCTTTCTTTCTTTCTTTCTTCTAATCTACTGCTGGTGATTAAAATTATTAGGGGAAGGGCTTATTCACATTTAACTTTTTTTTGTTTTTGTTTAAATAGCATTGATCAGTGTTATCGATTCTCTGCTGATCCAGCCTGTACGACAGGCTTGGAGGAGTAGAACACAGATTGGACAGTGAGGAGGAAGGTAAGCACCCTCCTGCTGTCCTCTCAGCTGTTTGGGACGCCACGATTTCACCGAGGCAGTCCCTAACAACCCGCTGAGCTAACTGGTAACTGTTTTCTCCCGTTTTAGACGCGCGATTAACTTTTGATAGCGACGTCTAAAGGATTAATACTGGAAATCAGCCCGATCGGCGATGTACGGTATTAGCCGCAGTTCCTGGTTGCTGGACCCACCAGATATAAAGCGCGCTTCACATAACGGGAGCTGGCCACGCACGTAAACATAGTCTGTGATCGTTAAGGGGTTAAAGAAAGCACTGCTCACTCAATATGCATTTGAAAGCTTTTTCTAGCATTATGATTGCCATTTCCTCAATTCGTTGCTATTTCTGTGTCTTGGAAAATAGTCTAGTAAAAGATTACCAAATATGTTTGCAGAGAAAGCTGTTCAGTCAGAGAGTGAATTGGATGACAGCTCAGATGATGAACCTTTAATCAAAAAGGTGTATAAACCACCTACGGATGATGACCTACGTGATACCGTAAAGAAGCTTTTGGCTGAAGCAAATCTTGAAGAAGTCACAATGAAACAAATCTGCAAGAAGGTACCCATTAAACAGCATGTTAAAGCCTCATCTTTCAGATCAGTTGCCTTAAATCAATATACTATATCTAATGTCTGTGTATGAATGTCTTGAGGTTGTGAATGGAGTATTTAACTTTTTTATTTTTTTATAAAAAAGGTAAATGAAAGTTATCCGAAGTGTGATTTGACTTCAAGAAAGAAATTTATAAAGACCACAGTTACGGAAGTAAGTGTCTGCCTATTGCCCACTATCCTCCTTCCCCCACTTTTTTTTTTTTTCTTCTTCTTGCTTTACCTTTTTGTTACTAGATCACTGAATTAAAGAAATGTAACATTTCATAGCGCAGCTGATACAGAGAATCTTCTTTTAGAAGACCACCTAAAATTTACATTGAAAAGTGGTCTTCTATGGGGGTGGTCTTCTCACAGAAAATGGCCACTGTGCATAATGTATGGGCTACAAATCTGTCACACAATCTGATCTGGATAAAGGGTTGGTCTTCTCGAGATGCTCGTTTTGATATTTGTTGTAAACTTTAAAAAAAATTATTAATAAAAAAAATATATTTTTTTTTAAATCTTCTAGTTACTCTCCTGATTCTGTAAATTACTTTTTTATTCATGGAGAATACATGGACATTTGGGATATGCGCATTTGGAATACAAGCTCCAAGAAATCAGACACCAGCAAAAATGTATTGTTTTTACCACTTTGGGTACAGTGTATTTTAAGCAGATTTTGCTGTTTTGATTTGAAATATATGTAAATTGCTTAGTTTAAAACTTTTTTTTTACCATAATTGTGTGTTTTTTTGCTTTTTATTTAGGTTTCTTTTTTGTGTTCTGGTTTATTTTTAAATCACTCGTTAAACCCTTTAATAGCATTAGTGCCACCTAGAGGGTTTGTCTCACCATTAACACTTATCACCTGTCCTAAGAAAAGAGGATACAAGTATATCAAGGGGGTTGGACCACCAGGTATTAACTCAGAATGGAGTAGTGGTAGCATGTGGGCTCTGCCACTCCACTGTCTAAGGGACTGTCGAAGATTACGCTTGCTGTCTCCGAAAGCCCCTATAGACAATGAGGGAAGAGGATGCTATCTTCTGGCAGGATACTTGGAGACCCCTACTCTCAAGGTCAGGGGAGGGTCCTAGCCCTCTCTCATACGTATCACCTATTCTGTGGATAGGGGAAACATGCTAATGGCAGGACAACACCTTTTTAAATGGGAGGCTATTTGCACAGGGATTTCTATTGTAAAATTACAAGTTGTTGTGCTTTAAATAAATTACATTATTCGTGGAAAGCAAGAGGATTTAAAAAAAAAAATTAAATAAAATGCACATCAGAAATGTAAAAAAATAAATAAAAATAAACACACAGGCCCCTCCTGGTGTCAGCATTATAAATTGATCATCTTATGTTTACTGACTTTTATCTATTTAAAAATGTATGATTTAAGGGATTGTGAGATTTCACTGTTGGTGTATGTGCTGCTGGATTTTGCTAGAAACCTTTAGCAAAATCTGCATTTGTAACTTTTGGATTTTCACCCTTCTAACAACGTAAAATCAAAAGCAGTAATTTGACTTGCAGGGAAAATTTTTAGATCCACTGCATGCCTGACTAAATCTGCTGTGGATTTTCCATTCACAAATTTGTATGGAAAAAATGCAGCATATTTGCTAGGCAAATTTGTTTTGTTATTTGTTTTCATTGTACATTGCATGTAAGTTGTTTTTTTATTTTATTTTTTCATACAGTGCATATAGAGGTTTACAGTTTTGTATTTCATTTTAAAGGTTTCATTTTTTTTATTTTATTTAAACTTTTGACTCCTGTGTAAATAAAAAAAAATGGAATTATACAACTATTAAAGAAAAAATAAAATACTGATTTATCAGTAGGTTTGTGCAAGATATTGACCTCCTTTTTAAACATGCTGACTTTAAATGGTATGGGTACCTAACTGATCACTTTAATCCATTATCAATGACCTTCAAAACTGGCAAAAACTTTTATTCAAAATAAAACAAATAATAAAAAAATGGTCTTAGAACAACATATGTAAGAGAGTTCAGAGGCTGCAATTCTTATGGCTAACAAAAAGTACAAACCTAAATGAAGGTAAATGATAGAAGCAGCCCTTCTGCCTGTCCCCTTGGGAAGACTTATTTGTTTTGGTAAATATACAGTAATTCATGTTAATTTTTTATTGACTTTTTATAATATTTTTATCCTATGCTTAACCCCTTGCAGCAAATGGATGTACATTGTCGTCCGTTTGCGGCTCCCAAGGTATGACACGCGCATCATACCCGGTGGGTCCCAGTTGCTATAGGCAACCAGGACCCACGGCAAATGCTGGACATCGCGGATCGGGCTGATGTTCAGCATTAACAACTTAGATGTGGCAATCAAACTTGATCACCGCGTCTAAACAAAAGTAAAAATTGCCGGTTAGCTCAGTAGTGCTGTCGGGACTGCCACAGTGAAATCACAACTTCCTGAACAGCTTGCAGGACGCGTCCTCTCTGTTCGATCACCAAATGACTGCTCCGTGCCGGACATAACCCTGATCAATGCCAAGCTATTATATGGCAGTGAACAGTGTAAGAGATCAGTGTATGCAATGTTATAACCCCCCTATGGGGGCTATAACATAGCAGAAAAAAAAAGTTAATAAATGTGATTTAACGCCTTCCCTAATAAAAGTTCAAATCACCCCCCCCCCCCTTTCCTAGTTAAAAAAAAAAACTGTAAATAAAAATAAACGTGGTTTCCCCGCATGCGTAAATGTCCAAACTTTAAAAATATATCTTTAATTAAACCACATGTTCAATGGCGTACACGTAAAAAAAATTCCAAAGTCCAAAATTGCGTATTTTTGGTCACTTTTTATACCATAAATGAAAAGTGATCAAAAAGGCTGATCGGAACAAAAATGGTACTAATAAAAACTTCAGATAACTGTGCAAAAAAATGAGCCCTCATATCGCCCCTTATACGGTAGAATAAAAAAAGTATAGGTCAGAAGAGGACATTTTTCAACTTATTAATTTTTGGTGCATGTAATTTTATATATTTTAAAGTAAACTAAAACCATACCTATATAAATTGGGTATATTTGCGACCGTATGGACCTACAGAAAAAATATAAGGTGCAATTTTTTACAGAAGACTTCACTGCATAGGTTTGCTGTAGATTTTGTGGTGAAATTATTAGTATTACAAAGTAAAATTGCTGGCGTAAAGAACAAGCCCTCGTACGGATTTTTAGGTGTAAAATTGAAAGTGTTTAGTTTATTCCTTCACACCTTCTAAAAATCATAAGTGCAAAAATGAAAAATCCCCAAAGAGGAAAAGGGTTAATGAAAGAAGCTCTCAATGCATAGACGTCCTGTTGAGTCTTTGGAAGACTTGTCCTTTTACACAGCAGTCTGTTTCAGACTACAGGAAAGGTAGCTAAGGCTGGGTCCACACTACGTTTTGTCCCATACGGGAGCGCATACGGCAGGAGGGAGCTAAAACCTCGCGCTCCCGTATGTGACCGTATGCGCTCCCGTATGCCATTCACTTCAATGAGCCGACCGGAGTGAAACGTTCGGTCCGGTCGGCTCATTTTTGCGCCGTATGCGCTTTTACAACCGGACCTAAAACTGTGGTCAACCACGGTTTTAGGTCCGGTTGTAAAAGCGCATACGGCGCAAAAATGAGCCGACCGGACCGAACGTTTCACTCCGGTCGGCTCATTGAAATGAATGACATACGGGAGCGCATACGGTCACATACGGGAGCGCGAGCTTTTAGCTCCCCCCTGCCGTATGCGCTCCCGTATGGGACAAAACGTAGTGTGGACCCAGCCTAACTCCTACTGTGAGATCATAGCTCAGGCTTAACACCTTTAACCCCTTAAGGACCCAGCCATTTTACACCTCAGGACCCGGACATTTTTTGCACATCTGCACATCTTGATAACTAAAAGCATTCCAGAGTTATTAATGTTTATTCTGATTCCGAGATTGTTTTTTCGTGACATATTCTACTTTAACATAGTGGTAAAATTTTGTGGTATCTTGTATCCTTTCTTGGTGAAAAATCCCAAAATTTTATGAAAAATTAGAAAATTTTGCATTTTTCTAACTTTGAAGCTCTCTGCTTGTAAGGAAAATGGATATTCCAAATTTTTTTTTTTATTCACATATACAATATGTCTACTTTATGTTTGCATCATAAAATTTACGTGTTTTTACTTTTGGAAGACACCAGAGGGCTTCAAAGTTCAGCAGCAATTTTCCAATTTTTCACAAAATTTCCAAACTCACAATTTTTCAGGGACCAGTTCAGGTTTGAAGTGGATTTGAAGGGTCTTCATATTAGAAATACCCCACAAATGACCCCTTTATAAAAACTGCACCCCCCAAAGTATTCAAAATGACATTCAGTCAGCGTTTTAACCCTTTAGGTGTTTCACAGGAATAACAGCAAAGTGAAGGAGAAAATTCACAATCTCCATTTTTTTACACTCGCATGTTCTTGTAGACCCAGTTTTTGAATTTTTACAAGGGGAAAAAGGAGAAAATGTATACTTCAATTTGTAGCCCAATTTCTCTCGAGTAAGCACATACCTCATATGTCTATGTAAAGTGTTCGGCGGGCGCAGTAGAGGGCTCGGAAACGAAGGAGCGACAAGGGGATTTTTTTAAAATGGTTTTTGGGGGGCATGTTGCATTTAGGAAGCCCCTATGGTGCCAGAACAGCAAAAATCCCCCACATGGCATACCATTTTGGAAACTAGACCCCTTGAGGTACGTAACAAGGAATAAAGTGAGCCTTAATACCCCACAGGGGTTTCACGACTTTTGCATATGTAAAAAAAATAAAAATAAAATTTCACAAAAATGTGTGTTTCCCCCCAAATTTCAAATTTTTGCAAGGGTTAATAGCAGAAAATACCCCCCAAACATTGTAACCCCATCTCTCCTGAGTATGAAGGTACCCCATAAGTTGACCTGAGGTGTACTATGGGTGAACTACAATGCTCAGAAGAGAAGGAGTCATATTTGGCTTTTTGAGAGCAAATTTTGCTCGGGGGGCATGTCACATTTAGGAAGCCCCTATGGTGCCAGGACAGCAAAAAAAAAACAGATGGCATACCATTTTGGAAACTAGACCCCTTGAGGAACGTAACAAGGAATTAAGTGAGCCTTAATACCCCACAGGGGTTTCACGACTTTTGCATACGTAAAAAAAATAAAAATAGATCACTAAAAGGTGTGTTTCCCCCCAAAATTAAAAATTTTTTGCAAGGGTTAATAGCAGAAAATACCCCCCAAAATTTGTAACCACATCTCTTCTGAGTATGGAGGTACCCCATAAGTTGACCTGAAGTGCACTACGGGCGAACTACAATGCTCAGAAGAGGAGGAGTCATATTTGGCTTTTTGAGAGCAAATTTTGCTCGGGGGGCATGTCGCATTTAGGAATCCCATATGGTGCCAGGACAGCAAAATAACCCCAACATGGCATACCATTTTGGAAACTAGACCCCTTGAGGAATGTAACAAGGCGTAAATTGAGCATTTACCCCCCACTGGTGTCTGTCATATCTTTGGAACAGTGGGCTGTACAACATTTTTAATTTGCACAGCCCACTGTTCCAAAGATCTGTCAGACGCCTGTGGGGTGTAAATTCTCACTGCACCCCTCATTACATTCCGTGAGGGGTGTAGTTTCCGAAATGGGGTCACATGTGTTTTTTTTTTTGCGTTTGTCAAAACCGCTGTAACAATCAGCCACCCCTGTGCAAATCACCTCAAATGTACATGGCGCACTCTCCCTTCTGAGCCTTGTTGTGCGCCCCCAGAGGTATCTCCGTAGTCGGGAGAAATTGCGTTAAAAATTTTGGGGGGCTTTTTTCCCCTTTACCTCTTGTCAAAATGAAAAGTATAGGGCAACACCAGCATGTTAGTGTAAAAAGTTTATTTTTTTACACTAACATGCTGGTGTAGACCCCAACTTAACCTTTTCATAAGGGGTGAAAGGAGAAAAAGACCCCCAAGATTTGTTAGTCAATTTCTCCCGAGTACGGCGATACCCCATATGTGGCCCTAAACTGTTGCCTTGAAATACGACAGGGCTCCGAATTGAGAGAGCGCCATGTGCATTTGAGGCCTGAATTAGGGATTTGCATAGGGGTGGACATAGGGGTATTCTACGCTAGGGGTACGCTTTGCATAGGGGTGGACATAGGGGTAGTCAACGGCTGTCCGGCAATACTGGGAGTTGTTGTTTTGCAACAGCTGGAGGCTCCATCTTGGAAAGAGTGGCGTACCAGACGTTTTTCATTTTTATTGGGGAGGGAGGGGGGCTGTGTAGGGGTATGTGTATATGTAGTGTTTTTTACTTTTTATTTTATTTTGTGTTAGTGTAGTGTAGTGTTTTTAGGGTACAGTCACACGGGCGGGTGTTACAGCGAGTTTCCTGCTGCGAGTTTGAGCTGCCGCGCAAAATTTGCTGCATTGCAAACTTGCAGCCCGATACTCACTGTAAGCCCCTGCCCATGTGAATGTACCCTGTACATTCACAGGGGGGGGGACCTCCAGCTGTTGCAAAACTACAACTCCCAGCATGCACAGTCTCAGTGCATGCTGGTAGTTATAGTTTTGCAACAGCTGGAGGCACACGGGTTGGGAAACACTGAGTTAGGAAACAATGTTTCCCAACCAGTGTGCGTCCAGCTGTTGCAAAACCACAACTCCCAAACATTCTCAGGCATGCTGGGAGTAGTAGTTCGGCAACATCTTTAGAGCCAGATGTTGCCGAACTACAACTCGCAGCATGCTTGGAGTTGTAGTTTTGCAACATCTGGAGGACTACAGTTTGCAGACCACTACTACAGTGGTTCCCAATCTGTGCCCTTCCAGATGTTACAAAACTACAACTCCCAGTATGCCAAAACTGTCCAGGCATGCTGGGAGTTGTAGTTCTGCAACATCTGAAGGGCCAGATGTTACAGAACTACAACTCCCATCATGCCTGGACTGTAAGGGCATGCTGAGGATGTGTAGTTTTGCAACATCTGGAAGGGCACAGTGGTCTCCCAGCATGCCAACTCCCAGCATGCGCAGATGCCAAGGGCTGTCTGGGCATGCTGGGAGTTGTAGTTTACAGGGTCCCAATACAGCAATGCATGTCGCTTTACGGTGACGTGCATTGCTGTAAAGGGCCCGACCGCGGCTGAAGATCTACTCACCTGTCGCCGTCGTCGTCTTCATCGCAGGGATCCGGGTCTTCAGGGACGAGGTAAGTACCGGGGCCGGTCCCCAGCACTCCCCCGTCCACCGCCGCGTCCTCCGGTCTTCCTCCCGTCCTCTCCGGACTTAAAGGGGCCGGGCAGGACGGGAGGAAGTAACCGCCCCCCCCCCTTCTGCGATTGGTCGGTTAACTAACCGACGGATCGCAGGGAATAGGAGGAGGTGGCAGGCTTGCCACCACGCTCCTATTCTTTAGCATGGTCCTGGCTGTCTGTGACAGCCGGGATCATGCGAAATTACCGGGCGGTCGGGTTCCAGAGACCCGATCAGCCTGAAATCGCCGCAGATCGCAAGGGCGATTTCCCTTGCGATTTGCGACGATCGCCGTCATGGGGGGGGGGCCTACATGGCCCCCCTCGGCGTTTGCCCTGGATGCCTGCTGAAGCATTTCAGCAGGCATCCAGTTCCGATCTCTGCCCGGCGAGCGGCAGAGACCGGAAAACGCCAGGACGTACGGGGACGTCCTGGGTCCTTAAAGCCCGGGTGCGGGGACGTCCCCGTACGTCCTGGGTCCTTTAAGAGGTTAAGGACCAGGCTATTTACACTGTAAGGCTACGTTCAGTGTGGGATTTCAAAGCTGAATTCTGTGGAAACATTTCAAATATTGATTTCAATGGGATTCTGCTTCACCGTACACAGCGAAGTTTTAACCATGTGAACATAACTGCCATGATGCCTAGAGGAATTACTGGATCACAAAATAGCAGGGTAGCTGGAGTAGGTAGAGAATGGAGGGAAAATTGTTCTCAAACTGTTCTAAAGTGCCAGGAATCAGAATTTGGTGCTCTGCGTTTAGAAGTGATCTATCAAGAGTGATGGGGCATAACTGGAGCTCTGAAGCATTAATAGCAGTCCACCGAGTAGCATTTCATAAAGAATGTACCTAAACTAATTGAGCTATTCTGGCTGGTAATATTAGTTTTTTCAAGCGGCCGCCTGGCGAAGATGCCCCAAGCTCAGATCGGAGCTCCGCCCATGCTCCAAGGCCCTCATTAGCATAAATAGAAAAAAAAATGCGATTTGCGGTGGAACAGCTGGGCTAATCTGGACAATGGGACTACTGTTTTTTTAATCGCCATTACCCGCACTACACGATTGTGTGATAGGTTTAGGGGGGGGATTAAAACACTGACATATTTTCTTTAACCGTTCACAAAAAGAAAAATTATCAACTCATTTCATGGAAATAAAAACGAATATTGAATATGCGCATTCAGTCTTTTTTTTTTTATGTCATATCTATTTTTATTGAAAAAAAGGTTTTAGAACAATAAAGGCATGGAAAAACATCAGCAAGGACAGAAATTACTAACTGACACGCATGTCCAACAAACATGTACATCTTCAGCAAGTTAAAACACATATGTGAAAGCACCAAGTTAACAAAAGGGTCTGCCCCCTTACTGAGAAGATACCGAGGGCCGGAGGGGGCAGACACAGGGAACATGGGCAAGGGAAGAGGGAGAATAAGGAGAGGGGGATGGGAGCGATAAAAAAAAAAAAAAAAAACAGCGGGAGAACGCAGGGGAATCTTAAAGAATCCCAAGGGAACCAGATCCAAAAAAAATACAGTTTGTCCTCCTCAGAAGCTACCAGTTCCTCCATTGTACGAAACAGATTCAACACCGATTTTCCGATGTCTCGGAACACCCGTCCGAGCAGCACAAAGGATATGTCTCACTAGCCCCTTCTTAGCCTGCGGGAATGAACTCTGATATAAAGATGAGAGCACACTCAGGGGAACACAGAACAGTGGCTGAATTTACCTGGTTGTCATATACAGAAGCCTAGAATGGATGGATCAAAGGGTGATCCCACCAAATATGAAGTTAAGAACAGATTGCCCTGCCGCAGCGCCAACACAGGGCCAAGGCCAAAGGGGACATCACATGGATCCGATCTGGGCATCTGTACCATCTGGAGATAATCTTAAAATTGCGTTCTTGGGGCCTAGCGGACAGAAGTTTTATGAGTAAGCAAAAATATTTTGGAAAGCTCTGTATCAGAGAGAGACCTACCCAGGTCCGACTCCCACTTGAGAACATAAGGAGGTTTTGCGGGAGTCTCAATCTCCAGTCGCAGCGCTCCATAAATCAGGGAAACCGTATGGGAGGAGAGGGAATTCGTGAATGACCTGCAGAGAGCTGGGACCAAAGTAACAAAGGCTACCATCGGTAAGCCACTCATTATGCAGGACCCCAAAACCCTGCTCTAGAGGAGATCTGCATGGAGGAATTGGCCAAAATACCAGCAACAGTGTGAAAACGTTTGATCTGTCATTGCCAACAAATATATATATATATATATATATATATATATATTTAGATAGATAGATATATAACAAAGTATTGAGATGAACTTTTGTTATTTACCAAATAGTTATTTTCCGCCATAATTTGCAAACAAATTTGTTTAAAAATCAGACACACTGATTTTATGGATTTTTTTTCTTATTATGTCTCTTGTAGTTGAGGTATACCTATGATGAAAATTACAGGTCTCTCATATTTTTAAGTCGAAGAACTTGCACAATTGGTGGCTGACTAAATACTTTTTTGCCCCACTGTATGGGAGCAAGAAGCCCGAAGGGCGATGCTCCGAGGGAATCCAGGGCAGCGCCACAGCAGAGGGGAGAGGCAAGATTCTAGGGCAACCCATTGTTTGTTTGGAATCCGAATGATGACAGAGATCTAGTACCCTGGTGCAGACCGTGGCCAAGAAGTAAAGACAGAAATCGGGGAGACCCACTCCGTCCCTCTCCCTCCATCTAAGTAATACTGTATGAGCAAGTCTCGGGCCCCCAGGGGACCACAAAAGCTTAGAGCAACAGAGCGAAGTTGAGTAAGAAAAGCGGCCAACAGTCTAATGGGCAAGGTCTGCATCAGGTACAGGACCCTGGGCAGGACATCCATCTTCAGAGCGGCCATCTTGCCAAACCAAGAGAGTGTGAGAAGATGCCATTGCGTCAAATCCCATTCAATGGCATACAGAAGAGAAAGAAAATTGACTGCAAACAAATCGTTCAGGTCAACCACTAGGTGAACACCCAGGTAACTGAGAGAACGGTGCTGGAGTTTAAAGGGAAACTGAGAGGTGAGCCAAGAGAGTCTCTGGGAAATAGGGAAATATTAAAGGGGTACTCCACTGGAAAACTTTTTTTTTTTTTTTTTTAAATCAACTGGTGCAAGAAAGTTAAACAGATTTGTAAATTACTTCTATTTAAAAAAAATCTTAATCCTTCCAGGATTTATCAGCTGCTGTTATGATCCACAGGTGATTATTTTCTTTTTGAATTTTCTTTCTGTCTGACCACAGTGTTCTCTACCGACACCTCTGTCCATGTCAGGAACTATCCAGAGCATATGAAAATCCCCATAGAAAAAATGTCCTGCTCTGGACAGTTGGTGTCAGCAGAGAGCACTGTGGTCAGACAGAAAGAAACTTCAAAAAGTAAAGAACTTCCTGTGGATCATAACAGCAGCTGATAAGTACTGGAAGGATTAAGATTTTTTTAGTAGAAGTTACTTACAAATCTCTTTAACTTTCTGGCACCAGTTGATTAAAAAAAAAAAAAAAAAAGTTTCCAGTGGAGCACCCCTTTAATCTGTTGGGGATGAAGGGCGTATGCATATGTCCTTGCGTCCCAGTACTTAAGGACGAAGGGCGTATCCATACGCCCGTGGGAATTTCGGTCCCCGCCGCGCGCCTGGTGGGGACTGGAGTGACTGCTGATATCGATCAGCAGGCACCCGTGCAAATGCCCAGAGGGGGTCATTAGACACCCCCATATCGGCGCAAATCGCAAGTGAATTCACACTTGCGATTTGTGCTGATTCCGGGTCATACGGGTCTATGGTGACCAGGAATGTAAGGGGGATCGCGGTTGTCTAAGACGCCTACGATCCCCCTGAAGGGATAGGAGTGAGGTGGCAGGGGTGCCACCCCTCCTATCCCTGCTATTGGTCTTCAGAAGCGACAACCAATAGCAGATCGGGGGCGGGGGGGTTAACTTTAGTTTTGCCCGTCCTGCCCACCCACAATAGGTGGGGCAGAACGGGGAACCGAAGGGGACTGGGCGCTGAAGATCCACTTACCCATCCGGAGGCAGCGGGGCGCGGGCGGCATGTCGTGCGGCAGAAGAGGACGGCTCCCTGGATCCTAAGGAAGCTGGTAAGTTGCCTAGCAACACCTGGAGGGCTACAGTATGAGACTGTAGCCCTCCAGATGTTGCAAAACTACAACTCCCAGCATGCCCAGACAGCTGTTTGTGCATGCTGGAATATGTAGTTTTGCAACAGCTGGAGGGCTGCAGTTTAAGACCAATACACAGTGGTCTCTAAACTGTATTCCTCCAGATCTTGCAAAACTACAACTCCTAGCATGCCCAAACAGCACTTTGCTGTCTGGGCATGCTGGGATTTGTAGTTTTGCAACATCTGGAGGGTCACAGTTTGGAGATCACTGTGCAGTGGTCTATAATCTGTAGCCCTCCAGATGTTGCAAAACTGCAAATCCCAGCATGCCCAAACAGCTGTCTCTGCATGCTGGGAGTTGTAGTTGCGTAACCTCCAGCTGTTGCATAACTACATCTCCCAGCATGCCCTTCGGCGATCAGTACAATCTGGGAGTTGTAGTTTTGCAACAGCTGGAGGCACACTGGTTGGAAAATAGGTTCTGTTACCTAACTCAGTATTTTCCAACCAGTGTGCCTCCAGCTGTTGCAAAAGTACAACTCCCAGCATGCACGGTCTGTCAGTACATGCTGGGAGCTGTGGTTTTGAAACAGCTGGAGGTTTGCCCCCCACCCCCCATGTAATGTACATGTTACATCATTCACACAGGCAGGTTTACAGTAAGTTTCCTGCTTCAAGGTTGGGCTGCGGGAAATTTTTCGCCGCAGTGCAGACGCCTAGCGGGAAACTCAACGTAACACGCCAGTGCGAATGTATGCTAAAAACACTACACTAACACAAAATAAAAGGTAAAACACTACATATACACCCCCTTACACTGTCCACCCAATAAAAATTAAAAACTTATTGTTTGGCAGTGTTTCCAAAACGGAGCCTCCAGCTGTTGCAAAACAACAACTCCCAGCATTTCTGGCGTAGAATACCCCTATGTCATCCCTAATTTAGTCCTCAAATGCGCATGGAGCTCTCTCACTTTGGAGCCCTGTCGTATTTCAAGGAAACAGTTTAGGGCTACATATGGGGTATTTCCGTAATCGGGAGAAATTGCACTACAAATTTTGGGGGGCTTTTTCTCCTTTTACCTCTTATGAAAAGGAAAAGTTGGGGGCTACACCAGCCTGTTAGTGTAAAAAAAATAAAAATGTTTACACTAACATGCTGGTGTTGCCCCAAACTTTTTATTTTCACAAGGAAAAAAAAGACCCCCAAAATTTGTAACGCAATACCCCATATGTGGGCGTAAAATGCTCTGCGTATGCACAACAAGGATGAGGAGTGAGAGCGCACCATGTCCATCTGAGGCCAAAATTGATCATTTGCACAGGGGTGGCTGATTTTACAGCGGTTCTGACATAAACGCAAAAACATAAATACCCACATGTGACCCCATTTTGGAAACTACACCCCCCATGGAACGTAACAAGGGGTATAGTGAGCCTTAACACCCCACAGGTGTTTGACGAATTTTCATAAAATTTGGATGGGAAAATGAAAAAAAAAAAAAAATTTCACTAAAATGCTGGTGTTACCCTAAATTTTTCATTTTCACAAGGGAAAATAGGAAAAAAGCCCAATTTCTTCTGAGTAAGAACATACCCCATATGTGGATGTAAAGTGCTCTGCTGGCGCAATACAATGCTCAGAAGAGAATGAGCGCCATTGGGATTTTGAAGAGAAAATTGGTCCGGAATATAGGGCCACGTGTGTTTACAAAGCCCCCTGTGGTGCCAGAACAATGGACACCCCCCACATGTGACCCCATTTTGGAAACTACACCTCTCATGTAATAAGGGGTGCAGTGAGGATTTACGCCCCACAGGTGTCCATCCACTTATTCAATTCTGTGAGGGGTGTAGTTTCCAAAATGGGGTCACATGTAGGGGGGTCCACTGTTCTGGCACCACAGGGGGCTTTGTAAACGCACATGGCCACTGACTACAATTCCAAACGAACAGTTTCCAAAAGCTCAATGGCGCTCCTTCTCTTCTGAGCATTGTAGTTCGCCCGCAGAGCATTTTACGTCCTAATATGGGATATTTCCATACTCAGAAGAGATGGGGTTACTAATTTTGGGGGCCATTTTCTCCCATTACCTTTTGTAAAAATTGTAAATTTGGGGGAAAAACTGCACTTAAGTGAAAAAAATTATTTTTTTTTCATTTACACATCCAATTTTAACAAAAAGTCGTCAAACACCTGCGGGGTGTTAAGGCTCACTGGACCCCTTGTTACGTGCCTTGAAGGGTGTAGTTTCCAAAATGGTATGCCATGTGGGGTTTTCTGCTGTTCTGGCACCATAGGGGCATTCTAAATGTGACATGCCCCCCAAAAACCATTTCAGCAAAATTCACTCTCCTTCCCTTCTGAGCCCTCTACTGCGCCCGCCGAACACTTGACACACATATGAGGTATTTCCTTACTTGAGAGAAATTGGATTACAAATTTTGGGGGGCTTTTTCTCCTATTACCACTTGTAAAAATTCAAAAACTGGGTCTACAAGAACATGCGAGTGTAAAAAAATTAAGATTTTGAATTTTCTCCTTCACTTTGCTGCTATTCCTGTGACACACCTAAAGGGTTAACAAACTTACTGAACATCATTTTGGATACTTTGAGGGTTGCAGTTTTTATAATTGGGTCATTTGTGGGGTATTTCTCATTTGAAGGCCCTTCAAATCCACTTCAAAACTGAACTGGTCCCTGAAAAATTCCGATTTTGAAATTTTTTAGAAAAATTGTAAAATTGCTGCTGAACTTTGAAGCCCTCTGATGTCTTCCAAAAGTAAAAACATGTCAACTTTATGGTGCAAATATAAAGTAGACATATTGTATATGTGAGTCAATATATAATTTCTTTGGAATGTCTATTTTCCTTACAAGCAGAGAGTTTCAAAGTTAGAAAAATGCTAAATTTTCTAATTCTTCATCAAATTTTTTAATTTTTCACCAAGAAATGATGTAAGTATAGACAAAAATTTACCACTACCATAAAGTAGAATATGTCATGAAAAAACTATCTCGGAATCAAATTTATAAGTTATTAATGCTTAAAGTGACAGTGGTCAGATTTGCAAAAAATGCTCCAGTCCTTAGGGTCATAATGGGCTCCGTCCCCAAGGGGTTAAGCAATTCTGACTTATGAGTATTAACCTTAAAATTGGATAAAGAACCGAATTTCAAGAATTCAGCTAAAATGGAAGGTAAGGAGGTACGGGGGGGGGGGGGGAAGTAACATAAAGGAGCAGATCATCTGCGTAAAGGGACAGTTTATAGGAAACCCCTCTAAAGAACTAACCCCGGAACAGAAGAATTGTCCCTAAGCGCCACTGCCAAATACTCCTTGACTATCACGTATAAGAGGGGGGACAAAGGGCACCCCTGCCTGGTACTGTTGTTGATAGGGAAGGGGAGGACAACATGCCATTGACCCGAACTCGAGCGGTCGCTCCTGAATGGAGATCCATAATATAGCGTAGGAAGGTAGGGCCCATACAGAGGGCTTCTAGAGATAAATGCAACCTACATAAAGTCCCACCCTATTGAACACCTTTTTGGCATCACTAGAGAATAGGCCCATTTGGGCACTGAGCGCCTTGGCAGCGGCGATGAGGGAGAATGTCTTCAGGGTATTGTCCCTAGCCTCTCTACGTACGTACTCGACCTGGTCAGTGTGTATCAATGAGGGAAGCAAAGGGCCCAAACGAAGAGCCAAAAGCTTAGAATAGATCTTTACATCAAGATTAAAGGGGTACTCCAGTGGAAAACTTTTTTTAAATTAACTGGTACCAGAAAGTTGAACAGATTTGTAAATTACTTCTATTAAAAAATCTTAATCCTTCCAGTACTTGAATACTAGAGAGGAAATTCTCTTCTTTTTGGAACACAGTACTCTCTGCTGAATCACGAGTACAGGGCTCTTTGCTGACATCTGTGTCCATTTTAGGAACTGACCAGAGCAGCATATGTTTACTTTGGGGATTTTCTCCTACTCTGGACGGTTGTTAAAATGGACAGAGATGTCAGCAGAGAGCACTGTGCTCATGATGTCAGCAGAGAGCTCTGTGTTCCAAATTGAAAATAATTTCCTCTGTAGTATTCAGCAGCTAATAAGTACTGGCAAGATCAGGTTTTTTTTTTAATAGAAGTAATTTACAAATCTGTTCAACTTTCTGGCACCAGTTGATTTTTTTTTTTATTAAAGTTTTTCACCGGAGTACCCCTTTAACCCGTTAAGGCCCAACCGTTTTTTCTGTTTTTGCACTTTATCTTTTTCCTCCTTACCTATTAAAAGTCATAACCCTTTCAATTTAGCACCTAAAAATCCATATGAGGGCTTATTTTTTTTGCACCATCAATTCTACTTTGTAATGACATCAGTCACTTTACCCAAAAAATCTACAGCAAAACGTGAAAAAATCATTGTGCGACAAAATTGAAGAAAAAACTTTTGTAAGTTTTGGGGGCTTCCGTTTCCACGCAGTAAATTTTTCGGTAAAAATGACACTATCTTTATTCTGTAGGTCTATACAATTAAAATGATACCCTACTTATAAAGTGGTCCCTCAACATACGATGGTAATCCGTTCCAAACGGACCATCGTTTGTTGAAACCATCGCATGTTGAGGGATCCGTGCAATGTAAAGTATAGGACAGTGGTCTACAACCTGCAGACCTCCAGATGTTGCAAAGCTACAACACCAAGCATGCCCGGACAGCCAACGGCTGTCCGGGCATGCTGGATGTTGTAGTTTTGCAACATCTGGAGGTCCGCAGGTTGTAGACCACTGTTGGAGGAACTTGTACTCACCTGTCACAGCTGCCCAGGATGTCGCCGTCCATCGCTGTCACTGCGTCCCCAAGGTGTCCCCGACACTCCGGCAAGGCCTCTGCTTCTCCGGCATCCGTGCTCTCCGTCGCCGCCATCACGTCGCTACGCATGCCGCTCCTATTGGATGATGGGACAGCATGCGCGGCGACGTGATGAGGAAATTATCGTATGTCGAGGCCATCATAAGTCAAGGGGTCACTGTATAGGTTTGATTTTGTCGTACTTTTCGGGAAAAAATTATAACTACATGCACGAAAATTAATACATTTAAAATTGTCCTTTGGACCCCTATAACTTTTTTATTTTTCCGCGTATGGGGTGTTTTGAGGCTCATTTTTTGTGCCGTGATCTGAAGTTTTAATCCGGTACCATTTTTGTTTTGATCGGACTTTTTGATTTTAGCATTTTATTCCTTTTTTTTATTGTATAAAAAGTGACCAAAAAGACGCTATTTTGGACTTTGGAATTTTTTGGCGCGTACGCCTTTCACTGTGCGGTTTAATTAACAATATATTTTTATAGTTCGAAACGCACACGGAGATACCACATGTTTATTTTTATTATGTTTATATATATATTTTTATATGTAATTTGGGAAAAGGGGGGTGATTTAAACTTAAGGAAGGGGTTAATGTGTTTTAAAACTTTTTTATTTTTATTTACACTTTTAGTACCCTTAGGGGACTTTTAGGAGGTATTATTTGATTTCTCATACAGATCAATGTGGTTCCATAGAACAACATTGATCTGTGTGCTCTGAGCTCTATTGATAAAGCCTGGTCCAGCCAGGCTTTATCATTCTGAGCACCGGAGGCGGCACAGGAGCAGAGATAAGCCCTCCGGCTACCAGAACAGTTCCCCCCCCACGATCGCGCTGCGGGGGTGATCACCAGGGACGGGATAAAGGCATCTTTAGACGCTGCTGTCAGCTTTGACAGCGGCGATCTAAAGGGTTAATGGCCAGCCGCGGCGATTGCCGCATGTTGGCTATTAATGCCTGCCCCCAGCATCAAGAATCAGCTGGGGGCCTGCCGGTATGACGCGGGCTCGAGTCGGGTGCCCGCGTCATACCCCCTTAACGGCACATGGACGAGCATAGACGTGTTAATGGGTTAAGTAAGGAAATGGGGCGGTAGGAACTGTAACAGCCCACATCCTTATCAGCTTTAGGTATAACAACAATATGCGCCATCAAGGCTTGAGAAGGAAAAGAAGCACCGTCAGCGACTGCATTGTAAGAGGCCAGCAAGGGCCCAGACAAGACCTCGGTGTAAAAAACAGGCAATGAGCCCATCAGGTCCAGGGCTCTTGCCCTACTTAAGCCCAGCAATAACCGTGGGTAATTCCTTTAGCCTTAAAGGGGTATTCCCGTGGAAAACTTTTTTTTTTTTTTTTTAATCAACTGGTGCCAGAAAGTTAAACAGATGTGTAAATCACTTCTATTAAAAAAATCTTAATCCTTCCAGTACTTTTTAGGGGCTGTATACTGAAGAGAAATCAAATAAAGAAATGCATTTTCTTTGATGTTGTGACCACAGTGCTCTCTGCTGATATCTCTGTCCATTTTAGGAACTGTCCAGAGCAGGAGAAAATCCCCATAGCAAACATATGCTGCTCTGGACAGTTACTAAAATGGACAGCAGAGGTCAGCAGAGAGCACTGTGGTCATGACATCAGAGGAAATGCATTTCTTTTTTTGATTTCTCCTTAGTATACAGCCCCTAAAAAGTTCTGGAAGGATTAAGATTTTTTAATAGAAGTGATTTACAAATCTGTTTAACTTTCTGGCACCAGTTGATTAAAAAAAATAAAAAGTTTTCCACGGGAGTACCCCTTTAATGGAGCTTCTAGGGCTGACCAGCATCTGGGGACAGAGAGGGCAGGTGGTGCTTACATAAATAAGAAAGTATATGTACGACTCACCACAGATGACAGGTATCCAGGAGGTAATAGATCTGTAATGCCACGGTGGTCGGAAGCAGGAGATGTAGTAGATCCGCTGGTCCTGTGGGGCGGATGACGCGGGCCGTGCCAGGGAGCGGAGTCTAAGGTGCTGCTGGTTTTCACCAGAGCCCGCCGCAAAGCGGGATGGACTTGCTGCGGCAGGTGGCACCCGGGTCACTACCCCTGGCACGACTCGACCCCACAAGTGGCTGAGGTGAAGCGTGGCACAGAAGGAATAGGCAGGACGTAGTCAGGCTGGCAAGAGGTCAGGGCAGGCGGCACAGGAGCATACTCAGTAGGGAAGCAAAAGATCAATAGGCAGGCGGCTAGGAACACGGTCAGGTCACGGAACGAAAGGTCAGGTACACGGAAGGGAACACTATAGACTGCTTTCTCTAAGGCGCTAAGGCAAACAAAGATCCGGCAGAGAGTGGGGGGAGGTGCAGAAACTTATAATAAATGTGCAGGTGTGAACAATAATTCCGAGCGCACTGGCCCTTTAAATCTAAGAGCTCCGGCGCGCGCGTGTCAGATCTGCAGGAGAGAACGCGGGGGTCCCCAGCAGTGGGACACCTGCGATCAGACATCTTATCCCCTATCCTTGGATAGGGGATAAGATGTCTAGGGGCAAAGTACCCCTTTAAGTGATGATCTCTAAAATGTTTTGACACACCCAAGGGTGCCTTCATGTTTGCGGTAGATCCGGCACCTGTAATATGTTCCGATATTCTTTTCTTTAGTGGTCTACATGTAGAACCTATATATTGTTTTGCACATATCGTGCATGTGATACAGTGTACTACATGTGTGGTTGTGCAAGAGATATGAGGGAGAATATTGAATGACTGTTTTGTAACTGTAGATGTTACTGTAGAGGTTTTGTGCATGTATTTGTATATTGTGCATCTGGTGCATCCACAGGGACATTGCTCTGGTGACAAAACCAGTTTCTATTCGTCATATGACCACTATTATCAGCAGAAGTGAAAAGACTGGGTGACCAAATGTTTCCTATAGTGTTGCTGCGCTTGACAACAAATCTACAACCATCCTGCAAGATGCACTCCAGGACACTATCTTCACATAGAATCGGTAAGTAGCTATTCACTGTGTTTTTGATGTTGGTAAATTGTTTGCTGTATTGTGTGGAAATAGTGGGCGGACATTTGGAGCTTTCAGAGTGTTGTATATTTTGGTGTTGGTCGCATTCTCTGAGAAAATCTGGTCTGGGGCTGTCTTTCACACTATTTCTGGCTTTTCGTACAATTCCCTGGGGATAGCCCCTTTTCCTCAATCTATTTTCTATAATGTGGCATTCCTTTGTGAAGGCCTCCTCAGAGAAGCACAAATGCCGGGCTCTACTGAACTCCACCAATGGTAAATTATTAAAGGGGTATTCCAGGCAAAACCTTTTTTTATATATATATCAACTGGCTCCGGAAGGTTAAACAGATTTGTAAATTACTTCTATTAAAAAATCTTAATCCTTCCAATAGTTATTAGCTTCTGAAGTTTTCTGTCTAACTGCTCAATGATGATGTCACGTCCCGGGAGCTGTGCATGATGGGAGAATATCCCCATAGGAACTGCACAGCTCCCGGGACGTGAGTCATCAGAGAGCAGTTAGACAGAAAACAACTCAACTTCAGATGCTAATAACTATTGGAAGGATTAAGATTTTTTAATAGAAGTAATTTACAAATCTGTTTAACTTTCTGGAGCCAGTTGATATATAAAAAAAGTTTTGGCCTGGAATACCCCTTTAATGGTGTGTTTTTGGTGGGAGCTTTTGGCATGAAGTAAAGAGTTGCAGAAGATTTTCTTTCTGTAAAGAGTAGTGTCAACTGTGTTATTGTTTAAATGACCAAACAAAGTAACATCCAAAAAGGAGATGGAAATGGGATCTGACTCAATAGTGAAACCTATGCGGGGTGAAGGTGGGTCTTTCCTCCCACCACGACATGTAGAGGTTGACCAATGAGGGCAAGAATTTAGCCCCATCGGACAACCCCTCGCCTGGAGGAGGAAAGACGCATCGAACTTAAAAAAAATATTAGTAACTAGAGACTGAGTTACATCCAAAATATAATGTTTCAGATCACTAGAAAAATTACTGTATTTATCGATGTGGTACTGTAATGCAAAAAAGGCTTTATTATGTGGTATACAACTGTACAAAGAGATGACATCAAATGTCACCAAGGACATATAGGGATCCCATTGGAATTTATCCACAATATTCAGTAATGCTTTGGTATCCCAAATATATCCTGGGATCCTGGTGACTAGAGGCTGTAATAAATTGTCGAGTCAAGACGATAACCTTTCAGTGGCGGACCCTATGCCGTGAATTTTTCATTTATCTTTTTCAATTTCCCACCCCGACCTGCGCGTCTGTGACTCATGGTGCCGCAGTGGGGAAGGGTAGGCTGCATGCACAGCGTCTCCCAGCGTCCCCCTCCCCCATGCGGCGCACCCCTCTGTCACCCCTTTTCAACCCTATCCACCCATGTCCACGTCCACCGCCCTATTCACCCTTTTGTCACCCCTTTCAACCCCCTTGTCATCCACCCCCCAGTCTACCCCCGCCACCCATATCCAACCCCCCCCTGTCACCCATGTCCAACCCCCTCCGTCACCCATGTCCACCCCCCTCCGTCAACCATGTCCACCCTCCTGTCATTCATGTTCGCCTTGTCCATCCCCCAGTCCATCTCTGTCCACCCCCCAGTCTATCCTGTCACCCATATTCACCCCTCTGTCCCTTTGTCACATGTCTTTTACCCCCTTGTCATCCTTGTCCACCCCTCTGTCACCCCTGTCCATCCCCCTGTCATCCATGTTCACCCCCCCGTCCACCCCCCCAGTCTACCCCTCTGTCACCCATGTCCACCCCCTATTCATCCCTTTGTCCCTTTGTCACCCCTGTCCACCCCTCTTTTACCCCCTTGTCACCCCTGTCCACCCCTCTGACCCTGTCACCCCTGTACATCCCATCACCCATATTCAACCCCCTGTCTACCCCCAATACACCCCGTCACCAATGTCCAGCCCCCTATTCACCCCTTTTAACACCCTTGTCATCCTTGTTCACCCCCCATCCACCACCAGTCTACCCCCCTATTCACCCCTCTGTCCCTTTGTCACCCCAGTCCATCCCTCTCTGTCACTCCTTTCCACCCCTCTTTTACCCCCTTGTCACCCTCCTGTCATCCTTGGCCACCCCCTATCCACCTCTCTGTCACCCCTGTCCATCCCCCTGTCACCCATATTCACTCTCCATTGTCCACCCCTCTGACCACATCCTTGTCACCCATGTCCACCCCATATTCACCCCTCTGTCACCCCTGTCCACCCCTCTGTTACCACCTTGTCACGCCTGTCCACCCCTCTGTCACCCCCTGTGCCCCCTATGTACAATCTTCTACACCCCTCTGTCACCCATGTACACCCCCTCTGTCACCCCCTTAGCCCCCCTGTTACCCATGTGCACTCTTTTACACCCCTCTGTCATACATGTACACTCTTCTACACCCCTCTGTCACCAATGTACACTACTCCAACTACTCCCGTAGAGCCCGTCTATCAAGGAATTTTGCCTACTGCGATTGAATAGGTGTGCGTTCATGGTAACTATTGCAGATGATATACCAATGTATGCTCCTCAACACCCCTCTGCCACCCATGTGCACTCTTCTAAACCCATCTGTCACCCATGTACACTCCTCTACAACCCTCTGCCACCCATGTACAGCCCTCTGTCACCCCTACGCTCCTCTGTCACCCATGTACACCCCTCTGCCAGCCTCTGCCAGTTAGTAATAAGAACATTTCAACAATGAATTTGCATGTAATATAGAACAGATTAGTATAGATTTGTCCATATAAGACAATGTTATTAATTATGCATTTGGTGTAAAAACGTTGCATTTCATATAAATTTATGATCGTTTGTCATAACATCAATTAGCCTAAAGGTACTAAACATTTAGCATATTAAAAATAACCAATGTTAATCCGTAGCTATGAAAGGCTAAAGGCTTTATTAAGCATATGAAATTTGAGCTATGTTGTTAATTTCTATATCTATATGGTGTTGTAACTTACCGAAATCATTGTTTACGTAGTTGTTGTATTTTCGCCTTAGATGCTTCTTCCTCCTCCCTCTTAGATACAATTTATAATCTTACATATATAAAGTATCAATAATATATAGAGCATTGTGGTAGGTATAGCAGAGTCATGTAATGTATGTAGGATAACAGGTGTATAACAAGGTGAATTAATATCAGAATAATTAAATCAACCTTTATTTGGATAATATAAATCCCACAAATTCTTTATTTTATTAGCTCTGCCGCATTGTCATGAAAACGCTTCTTCATAAATCTTCACCAAGGATACCATTTCAATGATTTCTGCATTCGACGTTACTTCTGCTGTTTTCCATCTTTTGACTAGACATAGTCTGGCTGCAATGTACACATGGCAAAGAGGTGCTTGTACAGTGATCCCTCAATATATGATGGTACTTCGTTCCAAATGAACCATCGTTAGTTGAAACCATCGTATGTTGAGGGATTCGTGCAATGGTAAGTATAGGAAGTTATACTCACCGTCACCGCTGCCCTGGATTTTGCCCTCCATCGCTATTGCCGGGTCCCCGCCGCTCTGGACCATCACTGCTGCCCAGGATCGTCGCTCTTCTTTGCCATCATCACGTCGCTGCGCACACCACTCCTATTGGATGACGGGACAAAGTGCGTGGTGAAGTGATGACGACGAAGGAGAACGATGACCATGCAGGGGATCCTGAAGATGATGGTCCGGAGCGCCGGGGACAGGTGAGTAATCATCACCGCAGCACATGGGGCACCTTAAACGGCTATCCGGCGGCAACTGAAGCAGTCTGCGCTGCCTGATAGCCGTTTATATGATGGCCCCGACATATAAAAGCATCATATGTTGATGCTGCTTTCAACATGCGATGGCCTCTGAGAGTTTTTTTTTGCCACGTCTGTAAATTGTGTTTTTTACTAAAAAGTTGAATTAAAGTGAGGGGAATGTCTTTTTCCATATAGTTCTCTCCATTGTAATTGGCATTAAAACTATTGCTCCAAGCCTGGAGTGTCGTATTGACTATCTGGTTTAGTCTAGTTTTGCTTGTTTTATGTTTATGAGCGTCCAGAATTATGTTCTTCCAATCTGATGCTATGTGTAGATTTTGCTCTAGTTGTGCCCATTGTTTTTTTTACTCCCTTCTGGCTTTAGCCATTAAATAGACTGTTTTAAGAGGGTAGTGGTTCTATATGCAAATATGTTCGGAATGCCCAGACCTCCATATGCTGTTTTCTTTGTTAGAGTGTCTAGTATTCTAACTTTGGAATTGTTCCAAATAAATTTTGTCATTTGTTGCTGTAGTTTTTTCAAGTAAAATAAGGGTATGTAAGATAGGTTATCTTAGGGTATATAAACATCTTAAATAGATTTATTCTCCTAAACCCCATTGTTCTTTGGAAAAGCGGTTTAGATCTATTTGGATATCTTCAATTAATTTGGGAAAGTTTACTCTTGGAATTGTGGAAAGATTATTGGATATGTTAACTCCCAGAAAAGTTATGTGAGAGGACTCCCATTTAAATGGGAATTTAGTTTGAAGAACCTGACTTTTTGTTTTGTTAATATTTATGTTAAGTATATTGGATTTGGCAGAGTTTACTTTATGATAAGAAATTTTACTAAATTCATGCTGAATTTCGGGGATGGATGAATCAGGATTGGTAACCATAAGTAAAATGTTATCCGCAAATAAGCTTAATTTATAGTGGCCAGATGGGTGTTCAAATCCTTTAATTTTGATATTCTGTCTAATTTTTGCAGCTAGGGGCTCAATATCCAGAACAAATAAGAGAGGAGAAAGTGGGCACCCCTGTCTTGTCCCATTAGAAATGGGAAATGATTCAGAGAACAGTCCATTTATAGAAATTTTTGTTGAAGGGCGGGTGTATAATGAAAAGATGGCGGATAAAACTTCGCAGGGATTCCATATTTCTTCAGAACCTCCCTCAAGTACCCCCCGTGGACTGCATCTCTGCATCCAAGGAGAGGAGTAGAGAAGGCGTTTTTGAGCTGTTAGCGCATGATAATAGATTAATAACTTTTCGAGGCCTGTCTACCCAATGTAAAACCCGCCTGGTCTGGGTGTGCCAATTCAGGTATAACATTTTGTAAACGAGTAGCAAGAAATTTTGCAAAGATTTTTAAATCCACATTTAGCAGTGAGATGGGATGGAAATTTGATGGGGTATGCGGGATTTTACCAGGTTTTGGGATTGTGATGACAGTAGCGGCTAACATGTCATTAGGAAATGTGCCCATAGTACATGCGCGATTAAAAGAGCGCATCAAGAAAGGCACTAATGAATCTCCATATGGTTGGTAATATTTAGCTGAAAAGGGGTTTTTCTCAGTTTTCATTTGTTAATTACTTTAATAACTTCAGCTTCTTGTATAGGTTGAATTAGGTTCTCTGACATACTGTCACCAACCGCAGGGAGATTACAACAAGCTAAGTAATTTTTTATGTAACTAAGATAGGTTGATGGGTGTTAGGGTCATTTTTTAAGTTGTATAGTTTTTTGTAATATAAAGCTATTTCATCTGTAATTTTTTTTGGGTGTAGTATCTTATTTTCAATAGGATGGCGTACAAGGTGGGACACTCTATTCTTTTGTCTTAGACCTCTAGCAATTTGAGCTGTGAATTTTGTGGGTTTATTCATTAATGAATAGTAGTTTGATTTAATCCGTCTCGTATGTTTATCAAAGTCATTGGCCATTAAGTTGTGCAGTATTAAACATTGTTCACGAAGGTTTTGAAGTGTAAGTAGTGAGTTATCCTTTTTATGCTGTTTCTATAGAGGTTTTTACCTGGTTCAATGTTTCAGTTAGCTTGTTTTTGAACTTTTTGTTATGTCTTATTTTTTGCTGTATCAAGTGGCCATGAATTACTGCTTCATGCACAGTCCATAGTATTGATGGGTCTGCAACCAAATTGACATTTATTGGGAAGAAATTGCAAATTTCCTTCTTGATCAGTTCTCTTACATCAGTAAATTTACAGATGAATGGGTTCTACGTGCCACTGATACGTGCTACTTTGGTATTGTGGAGTCGTGAGTTTATGTACTACAGGGGCGTGGTCCGACCACGTTATGCTACCAATCTCACAGGAGATGACCGAGGACATATCTGCTGTGGGGAATAAGAACATGTCTAAATGAGAGTACTTTGAAAATGTACTGGAAAAGAATGTGTAGTCTTTTTCTTGAACATGGGTGCATCTCCATACAACATGTAGTTCTTGGTCGCTAAGCCAGGGATTGAGTTCATGTCTACGGTTAGTATTAATGAAAGTGGCGTTAAGGAAAAAAAACATTAACTTTATTAAAATCTCTGCATAGTACCAAGGTGCCTTTTTTTTTATCTTATCTACTTTTTTCGTGATCTGGTTGAAAAAATGAATTTGTTTGTTGTTAGGGGCATAAATGTTGACTAATGTTGTCAGTCTGTTATTAAGCCAGGCTACTAAGATGATGTAGCGTTCCTTAGTGTCAGTTTCCATGTGTTCTAACTTTAAAGGGGTTATTCACCATAAGGTGATTTTAGTACGTACCTGGCATACAGTAATGGACATGCTTAGAAAGGATCTGCGCTTGTCTTGGGGCTAAATGGCTATGTTGTGAGATTACCATAACACTGTGGCTAGCTTTTTATGAACTGGTATTTCCTGTTTGACTTTTCTTTTTTTGACTACAAATCCCACAATTCCATTTTCCTCCCTCCCACACATCAGCCACCCCACCCATTGAAACATAAATGAGCTGCATCCATTCAAAAGACCAGTGGTTTTCAATCAGGGTGCCTACGGCTGTTGCATTAGTTGCAGTTTGATCTCTCTCCCACCAAGCGATCTCTCCACCCATTGAAGCAGACAGGCTCCCTGTCATCAGCTGACTAGTGAGTCAGGTCTCAGCTGCATTGCAACCTGGGAAAAATCTGAGACAACAGTCATTTTGTATGCTGCTAAAAATATATATTGGGGAGAAAATCACAGAAGAATTGTGAAAAAAACGTCACACACAGGTACAGACACTAAATTATGAACTACACTAACTTTACAGCCCCTGTATCATAGTCAAATAAAGAAAAAATCCTGTAATACCCCTTTAAAGTACCGTATTTATCGGCGTATAACACGCATTTTTAAAACTTAAATTTAAGGCAAAAAGCCTGCCTGCGTGTTATACGCCGATAAATACGGTACTTTAAAGGGGTATTACTGGATTTTTTTTATTTGACTATGATACAGGGGCTGTAAAGATAAGTCTTCTGGTCACTGATTTAAAGTGGCTGCAGCAGCGGCTGCTTATTAAGTATTAGCAGCACGGCCGCGGCCACTTTAAATCAGTGACCAGCGGCGTCTTCTCCCCGCTCTATAAAACTGTCACTTCTTTTCTCCTGCACTATCCACAGGTACTGGTGGATAGTGCAGGAGATGCAGATTAAAATGAGCCCTACCTTGTCCGGATCTGCCCTACCTTTTAATCAGTGTCTCCTGCACTATCCACCAGTACCTGTGGATAGTGCGGGAGAAAACAAGTGACAGTTTTACTTTAAATTTTTCTTACCTCCCCCCTCCCTCATCATTCCCCCTTTTCCCTGCTTTTCATAGTTTTGTTTATTTTCCTTACCTGGCTGCGCTTCAGCCGGTCTTGCGGGCTGCGGTCAGCGAAGCAGATGAGTGACGTTCTCTGCGCGGCATCAGTGACGTCACTTTTCATTTCCTGTACTCGCCGCCGAAAAGTGACATCCCTGATACCGCGCACAGGAGCCGGAAGAGGACGTCACTCATCTGCTTCACTGACCGCAGCCCGCAAGACAGCCGAAGCGCAGCCAGGTAAGGAAAGTGGAAGAATTGCATATACAGTGGTCTTCAACCTGCGGACCTCCAGATGTTGCAAAACTACAACTCCCAGCATGTCCGGACCGCCGTCGGCTGTCCGGGCATGCTGGGAGTTGTAGTTTTACAACATCTGGAGGTCCGCAGGTTGAAGACCACTGGCATAGGAGGAACATGATGGGGGGATGATGAGACAGGTTGGGGGGGATGATCTGGGGGAATGATGGGGGACATGATGAGACAGGGTGGGGGGATGATGAGACGGGGAAATGATTAGGGGGGAATGATGGGGGGCATGATGAGACAGGGTGGGGGATGATGGGGGGGAATGATGGAGGGACATGATGAGACAGGGTGGGGGATGATGAGACAGGGGGAAATGATGATGAGGGGGGGGAGGCACTAAATGCTTAATGTCTGTATGTCTAGTGGTGGTCTATGACAGGGGGAAATGATGAGACAGGGGGGGATGATGAGACATGGGGGGTGGCAATGAGAGGAGTAAATGTGGCACAGGGACTGATAAAAGGGAAGGAAAGATGTGGCACTGGAGAGGACATGACCAAACTGAGGTGCAGAAGAAAACGAAGTTGGGGGGGATGATGTGGCATTTAGTCCAAGTCATTTATTTTACATTTAATTTTTTTTAACTTAAATTTCCCTGTTAAAATGGGGGTGCGTGTTATACGCCGATAAATACGGTAATAGTGTCCGTAATCGCTATTATGGTTCCATATGTTTTTTTTGTCTGCACAGCTTAAGAATATGTTAGGGTATGCCTTATTTTTGAAGGAAGGACGTCTTGAGTTACAGAAATGTGATTCTTGAGCACAGATGATATCTGCATTCACCCTGTGTGCTTCTTTCCACAAATAAGATCTCTTCTGAGGAGTATTGAGACCTCTTGCATTGATGCTCAAAAAGGTAAGTGACATTGTGTAGTTTCTGACCTGGAAACCAGACTTGTCCCGTTGCCAGGTGAGAAAATTGGGATGGTTGTGTTATGCCTTAGTACTTTCTTACCTTCAATGAAAATTCGAGGGAGGAGGAGTCAGCTTAGGATACAGTAAGTCTGTAATAGGTGATGTAGCTCTTGTTAAAAAATGATAGCCTTCAGCAGCTAATGGAAATAAACTAGAAAGATGAAAAATACAAACAATAAATGCTATTCAAATTGAAACAGGAGAGAGTAACTATATGTGTGGTCAAGCCACGCGAACTGGCGGAAGGTTCACTTCCTCCGGCAAGTGTCAGAGGATTAACAGTAATAGTAACAAGCACCAGAAGTACAGTGGTTACTAGTAAAGAAATAACATTAGTTATCAGCAAGTAATTAAGGGGTATTCTGCAATAATGATAAAGTCTATAGTAATTGAGGGTTAAGTTCAATACTAAACCATCATAGAGACCCGCAGTGTTGTCACTTTTCTTCTGTGTATCCTGGTAGGTCAGAAGGAGTGATACCTCATTTTGATAGTAGATCTATACCTTGCTTGACTGTGTTAACCACTTTTGTAGATCCGTTGTCAGCAATTAGAAGTTTTAATGGGAATACCCATCTGTAGGGAATGTTGTTTTTGCGTAGGGCCACTGTTATTGGCAGGAATTGCCTTCTGAGCTGTATAGTCATTTGAGAAAGGTCTGTAAAGACTAATATTTCTTTGAATTTTTCAGGCAGTGTTGGCTTCTTAAGGCTTGCAACAGACTCTCATTGGTCTTAAAAAAATGAAAACGGGCAATTGTGTCCCTTGGTAGCGTAGGGTCAATACTTTTACCTTTTGGGAGCCTTTTACCTTTTGGGAGCCTTCCAGAATTTCTTGTGTCGAAACATCTGGAAGCAGAGCTTTTGTGAATTATTTTAAGAAGGCATCTAGTTCACCTGGTGTTACTTCCTCTGCTATGCCTCAGAATTTAAGCTTATTGTGGCGACTTCTATCTTTTTTCATGCCTACTGGCACAGGAGAGTATGTAATGTATATGTTACGAAGGATAGGTGGTGAAGATCAAGTATGTGGGGGATATAAGACCAGAAAGGTAGGTATAATATAACTAAGGTAGAAACCGTGACAGGTAGAAAAAGAATGGGAGCACTCAACCGGTCAGATGAATTATAGATGCTTTATTGCGACATCCAAAGCAGGGGGGGCGAACATACAGCAGTGCGGGGGAGGAAGAATAGGCGACGGTCCGTTATCGCGGGTTCAGCAATTCGTCAGGCCCCTGGTTAATTCACCAACAGGTGTGCTATTTAACAAGGAAGGTGACGTCACCTATCCCACAATCCCATGTGAAACATAAAGTTAAAACATAAGGTTAAAATATAACACCAAACATCATATATGAACAATCAGGCAAGGCTACAGTTAATGGAAATACATTAATTATAATATTTTTCATCTCGATCATTTAGACCGAGTCCTTCTGTGACTCCTAATCTGGAAATCCGCCAGGACTCTTTTTTCAACAGTAGCTGATCACCTGAACCGGCCGGTTCTACTTTTTCAAGAGCTGCAAACCTTAAAGAACTGGAATTGCCGGAGTGGATCTCTTTTATATGCGCTATTAGTTTAGTGGATCCCACTCCTGTTTCAAAGGATCGGAAATGCTCCCGAATCCTGTGGAACAGGGGGCGGATCGACTTGCCAACATAGTAATGGCCACATTTACAATATATAGCGTAGACAACGAATTTAGTTCTGCAAGTTATTAGTTGTTTAACTTTAATTACATATCCTCCCAATGTTAGAGTATCAACCCCTGAATTAAACCTACAAAAGGAACATGACCCACACGGGCGATTACCGCACAGGTCATGTTCAGACAGCCAATGGGATTTTTTAGGTTTTCCTATTTTACTCTTTTGTTTTAAGTATTGATGAATCGTTTTGTTTCTTCTATAAGTAATTAACGTTTTTTCCAAGGTTATGGCCGCTAGATCGCTATCTTGTTGTAAAATGTGCCAACTATTTTCTATGGCCTTTTTAATGCAGCTATTCATGGGGGTATTATCAAATGAAAATGTAAGGCGATTTGTTCTCTTTTTTGGTTTATTTTTCAGTAACTCTTCCCTTTTAATTTTGTCAGACTTAGTTCTAGCTTCTTTAAAGGGGTACTCCGGTGAAAACCTTTTTTCTTTTAAATCAACTGGTGGCAGAAAGTTAAACATATTTGTAAATTACTTCTATAAAAAAATCTTAATATTTCCTGTACTTATTAGCTGCTGAATACTACAGAGGAAATTCTTTTCTTTTTGGAATGCTCTCTGATGACATCACGAACACAGTTCTCTCTGCTGACGTTATAATAATAATAATAACGCATTATTTATTGTTGTCCTTAGTGGGATTTGAACCCAAGTCCCCAGCACTGCAAGGCAGCAGTGCTAACCACTGAGCCACCATGCTGCCCTTGGCATGCATTTGCTATGCACGGTTGCTAAAATGGACAGAGATGTCAGCAGAGAGCACTGTGCTCGTGATGTCATCAGTGTTCCAAAAAGAAAGGAATTCCCTCTGTAGCATTCAGCAGCTAATAAGTACTGGAAGGATTAAGATTTTTTAATAGAAGTAATTTACAAATATTTAAAAATAAGGTGCAGCTCACAACAGAAGGACCGAGGCAGTTAAAGCTAAAGCCGGACCCCACCGGCAACAATAATATAGAATAATAAAAACCTATAGCTTATGCCTCTAGGACCTCACCAATGGTGCATAATGATGTGGGCAAAGATAGATATAACAGCGTTTATTCAAAAAAAAATTAATTCAGATTATAAAATATAAAATGTAATATATATATATATAAATAAAACAGTAACAAAATATCACATTACACTGGCATTTATCTAGTGAAAATCTCACTGGGCCCTAGTGAGATATCAAAAAATTTATGAATAAATTAATGTTCAAATGAGTCCATAAATCTGCAGATAAAAAATAAAATAAAAATACAAATAAAATAATTCCGTGAAAGGTGTTTGGATTTGTGGCAAAATGATTGTAACATAAAGTCAATAAAAAAATTAATAAAAAAGTTGATGAATGGATGATACAGAGTATCTCTCACCACTGCTTCTGGCTTGATCTGTTGTAATAGATGAGTCGCAGCCTTATGTTCCTCATGTGCCCCAATGAGTGGAAGGGGGCACAGGTTGATAGATCTCCCTTAGCAGCCCCGTTGGCAGGGGGGCGCAAATAGATGTTGCGTACCGTGAGCTCCGATGGCAGGGGAGCATGCGGCAGTTTCAGCGCTCGGGACCTCGTTTGCTTACCGGCTTAGCACAGACGGCACTAGTCTGGCACTCCGGCAGAGGTGTCAGTCGGCTCGGGTGCGACAACGGGTCTGCTGGTGGTGGTACTCCGGGAGCGATGGAAGATCTGGGATTGGCGTCCCACGTGGAAGCAGGAGATGAGGCTATGCGATGCAGTAGATGGTAAGGTTACAGCCAGGCAGGGCGGAGTAGAACAGGTTTAACTCCTCTGTTGCCAAGATATTTGCAGATGGACACTGATGGTGACTGTGTGAATAGTGCCAGATTTCTAAACGCGTTTCGGGGTACTGGGAAACAAAGACCTCCGACTCCTTCCTCAGTAGAAATGTGTATATGAACCATCTTGCATAGCTACAACTCCCAACATGCACGAACAGCAAATTGCTTTCAGGGCATGCTGAGAGTTGCATATGCGTGCCTCCAGCTGTTGCATCTCTACAACTCCCAGCATGCCCTGCGGCTATTGTTCATGCTGGGAGTTGTAGTTTTGCGACAGCTGGAGGCACACTGGTGGGTAAGCACTCAGTTAGGTTCTGTTAACTGAGTGTTTACCCACCAGTGTGCCTCCAGCTATCGCAAAACTACAACTCCCAGCATGAACTGATAGCCGAAGGGCATGCTGAGAGTTGTAGAGATGCAACAGCTGGAGGCATGCATTTACAACTCTCCGCATGCCCAGAAAGCCATTTGCTGTTCGTGCATACTGGCAGTTGTAGTTATGCAAGATCTTAATGGCCACAATTTAGAGACCACTGTACAGTGATCTCCAAACTGTGGCCCTTCAGATGTTGCTAGGTAACTACTCACCTCCTGGCTCCCGTCAAGGCTGGCACTGCTTGAGGAGGACCTCCCCCGCTCTGCCTGGACTACCATGGGTGGGCAGAGCGGGGGAACTGAACTTTAACCCTCGCGCCACCTCCATGATCTGCTATTGGTCGGTCGCTTCTGACGACCAATAGCAGAGTGCCACCTCACTTATATCACTTCAGGGTGGAATCGCTGAAAATCTCCTGTCTGAATTGACAAAGGGTGGGGTGGGGGGGTTCAGTGAACACTGACATCTCTGATTCCCTGTAGGAACCCCGTGCATCTCTGCTTCCCTGTATGAACCCGGGGCATCTCTGCTTCCCTGTACGAACCCCGTGCATCTCTGCTTCCCTGTATGAACCCCGTGCATCTCTGCTTCCCTGTACGAACCCCGTGCATCTCTGCTTCCCTGTACGAACCCCGTGCATCTCTGCTTCCCTGTACGAACCCCGTGCATCTCTGCCTCCCTGTACGAACCCCGTGCATCTCTGCTTCCCTGTACGAACCCCGTGCATCTCTACTTCCCTGTACGAACCCCGTGCATCTCTGCTTCCCTGCTCCTTGTATGAACGCTGACATATAAATGCACAGGGTTCATACAGTGATCTTCATGTCCTGTACAAACCCCATTCATTTCTATGTCCTCTTTATGGGGCTAATGAACACCCCATGAAAAAGCAGAAGCCAGCCGAGGAAACCTGCGTTATACACAGCACACTAATATATATATATACAGCATTATACACAGCACACTTATATATACACACAGCGTTATACACAACACACTAATATATATTTATACAGCCTGTGCAGAGTTATACACAGCACACTAATATAATCAGTCCTGGTTGGGATACACTGGCATACACACACAAAAGGGACTACAACTCCCAGCATGTGTCATTCAGGAGTCTTCAGTCTGTGGTATAACACCAGCATGCTGCCTCTGTAGTCTCCTGGGGGTTGTAGTTCACCAACACCTCTATTGTATCTCAGTAGTCTCCTGGGGGTTGTAGTTCACAAACACCTCTATTGTATCTCAGTAGTCTCCTGGGAGTTGTAGTTCACCAACACCTCTTTGTATCTTAGTTGTCTCCTGGGAGTTGTAGTTCACCAACACCTATATTGTATCTCAGTAGTCTACTGGAAGTTGTAGTTCACCAACACCTCTATTGTATCTCAGTAGTCTCCTGGGAGTTGTAGTTCACCAACACCTCTATTGTATCTTAGTAGTCTCTTGGGAGTTGTAGTTCACCAACACCTCTATTGTATCTCAGTAGTCTCCTGGGAGTTGTAATTCACCAACACCTCTATTGTATCTCAGTAGTCTCCTGGGAGTTGTAGTTCACCAACACCTATATTGTATGAGTAGTCTCCTGTGGGTTGTAGTTCATACACCAGTGTTTCCCAACCAGGGTGCCTCCAGATGTTGCAAAACTACTACTCCCAGCATTCCCTGGTTGGGAAACACTGGCATACACACACATAACAGGGACTACAACTCCCAGCATGTGTCATTCAGGAGTCCTCCCTCACACATATAAATCATCCCCAGTATGATATTTATTGCCCTGCAGTCTATACATCCCCATCCCGTGTAATATGCCCTCTCATCCCCAGTATGATATTTATTCCCCTGCAGTCTATACATCCCCATCCCGTGTAATATGTCCTCTCATCCCCAGTATGATATTTATTCCCCTGCATTCTATACATCCCCATCCCGTGTAATATGTCCTCTCATCCCCAGTATGATATTTATTCCCCTGCATTCTATACATCCCCATCCCGTGTAATATGTCCTCTCATCCCCAGTATGATATTTATTCCCCTGCAGTCTATACATCCCCATCCCGTGTAATATGTCCTCTCATCCCCAGTATATTTATTCCCCTGCAGTCTATACATCCCCATCCCGTGTAATATGTCCTCTCATCCCCAGTATGATATTTATTCCCCTGCAGTCTATACATCCCCATCCCGTGTAATATGCCCTCTCATCCCCAGTATATTTATTCCCCTGCAGTCTATACATCCCCATCCCGTGTAATATGTCCTCTCATCCCCAGTATGATATTTATTCCCCTGCAGTCTATGTCTCCTTCACACACACAAATCATCCCCGTGCAGTGCAGTCTGTCCTCCTTCACACACAGAAATCCTCCCCAGCCTCGTGCAGTGCGTCCTCTCCTCTCTCCCCCTCCTGCTCTGTGTTTTCTCCGTGCAAACTTGCAGCCTCCCCATGGTAGATTAGGTCCTGTGGAGACAGAGCAGGGGGAGGGGATGGAGCTGTGTATGGGGGAAGGAGCTGTGGACCGAGTTGTGGACGTCCTCACTCTCCCCCTGCTTCTTGTGTAATGTAGAGCGGGGGTGTGAAGCGAGATTTCCGAACTTAAGGGGCGTGGCTTAATTCCCCCTGCAGTGTCTTCTTGTAGAGCGAGGGGTGTGAAGTGAGATTTCCGAACCTAAGGGGCGTGGCTTAATTATGTCCTGCAGACGTGCGATCTCGGTGTGAGACATCAGCCTCTGCCCTAGCTCCTCCCTCTCTAGCTTCGGAAAACATCGGAGAGCGAAGGGGAGGAGTGAAAGGGCTGAGGGGAGGAGCGGTTCGGTTTCTGCATGGGTTCGGAAATCTCACCTCACACCGGAACTTACTTGGGAGTAGCGACCCCTCTTGACTGATGGCACGCAGCACGCACTATATCCCTCACTCTTCTGAGCACTCCCCTCCAGGATTCCGGCCTTTTGGCTGTTGATCAGCAGAGGAATTTTTATAAATCCGGTCGGATGTCCGGGCAGTATAACACTGTGCACATCCACTTATTTATTTTCTATGTTTTGTCACTGTGCTCATGTTTGTGTTCCTTTTATGTTCACTAGGATATGGTCAGGGTGCAGTAGCCCTTCTGGGTGTCCCTCCTGCCGGTCTAGGGGAGGGGTGTGTGGCCATTAGAATCCTCACCTCTCTGCAATACCCCGTGGCATTCCTGCTTCAGCAGGAATGACAAACCGGTTTTACTTGTTCCTAGGTGGCAGCGTGGTTAACGCCTATTTGTTCGCCTGGAGCACTTTTCGATCCCGGAGTAGCTTCGGCAAAAGGGGTCATTGTACCTAAAACCATGCAGGTGCCTTCTGGCCGAGGCAAAGGGTTTGGTTTGTTGGGGGGGCCTTTCTCCTTAAGGAGAAGGGCATGTGATGGACCGCATCCTTGTGCACGTTTTTTTTTTTTTGTGTGAACACTTGCACTTGTACCTCGGCTCTTCAAAAAAAAAAAAATCTTCAGGATTTACCTTTTACCAGCTAGCTTTTATCTATTCTAGGAGATCCCTAGTTCCTGGTGCAAATGTGGAGTTTCGCGTCATTGCCATGGCAGTTATATCTTAGTCCATTGCTAAGTAAGCAGATGCTTATCCAGCCATGAATCTCTTTCATACACTTAGAGAGCCAAGAAATATAAACCGTTTAGTTATTGTAATGAAATTCATTAAGGACAAGACACATTAAAGTGAACAAATAGGCCAAAAAGTATCATCAAAAATGCCAGTATCGCCCACGGGCTTAGAGATGATGCCCAACCCTATGACCGTTTTAGCTGCTGAGCCTTCTTCTAGGGTGTTATTATGCACGTCACTTTATTGGGTGCCATGCATGTGCTTTATAGAAGACTCACTTTACATGGTAACATATTGTAGCCTTTATTGTGCAATATATCCAACTTAGCATAACATTTCTTATGCTTGACAGAAACATGAAGCCAAGAGTTCACTTGTCCTCACATTTATAAAAAAAAAAAAAAAGTATCAAATGCAAAAAGATGGAATTGGTACAAAAAATTGTATTTACAAGAGAATATACACTTCATTAGCTGAAAAGCTTATGAAAATCGGTCAACTTAAATTATACAGATACTGTACTGCAAAAATAAATAACAAAATATCATAGCGGTATATTACATATGACCACTTACACCAATAAGGCCAAAGATAACTTTGTCTTTCTAGGATATGTGCTTACCTGTTTAGGGTGCTATAATTAAAAAGAATATTTACTTGCATGATGTTATATATATGTATGCAGTGTAACTTCATAAGACCTATTCTAGAAAGACATGTTAATCTCCAGCTGAGTGGTGAAGTGAAAGGTGTGCAACCTCTACAATTAACAAAATAAAACATAGGCTACGCCAAATTTCGGTGTAGCCAATTTGGGAACAAACATTTTCCATGAACATAAATCTTTTTTTCAAAAGGGTTTCACATTTTTTTACAGCAACTATGAACTTGCATTAACTGCCTTCTATACAGACATGATATTGATAAGACTCTGCCCACATAACATATGGGCACTGCAGAAGTATATGCCCAATAGTTCTATTGATCAAACAAATAGAGTTTGAGTACCCTTGCGTTCCAAGTGGCATACCACATTCATTTGAGAATGCATACATCTGGGCCATAAACAGCACTGAAAGAAATGAACCCGGCACAGCCCCAAAAAAGTACTGGAAGGATTAATATTCTTTAATAGAAGTGATTTACAAATTTGTTTAACTTTCTGGGACCAGTTGATTAAAAAAAAAAAAAAAGGGTTTTCCACGGGAGTACCCCTTTAAGGCAAAGGCCGTATCGTGCTACACCACAAAATCTCCCAAAAAACGTGCAGTGTAACACGAAACGGCCATTGCCTTAACACGCTTCTTGCTTTGTCTGTAATCTTCCTGCTTATGTTTGTCATCATTTTATACAATAAGAGATTTGAATGACCAACCATTGGTAAAGTGCCACGCTCTTCTATATATGATGTCTGTACATCTGGGACATATCTTCAAAGAGACTCATAACCATTATAACCATGTATAATTAAAACAAACACATAATGCTATAAACAAAACTGCTCTGAAATACAGTTGAATAAGACCATTTTCCCCCATGAAAAACAATGTAAAAAAACAAATCTGACGCTTGGATTTAAAAGGCTGTAATTTTGCTTGCTTCTCGCACTCCACTTAAATAGGCTCCAGTGACTGTCTGTGGAAAATGTCGATTTGTGGCCTGTATAAAAATGACAAAAACAGGATATTGAGAAATCAATCATTTATATATTTTATTTAAAAAAAAAGGGCTTTTTTTCTGCCTTTATGAATTAACTAGACCAATGTTTCATAAGTCTCTTAAAGGACATCTACGACAAAATACAACTTATCCCGGATAAGTGTCTGATCGAGGGGGGTCTGACCGCTGGGACCCTTGTGATCTCCTGCACGGGCCACTGCTCTACCACGTCTCTCCCGTGCAAGTGGTGTGACGTCATGGCCGACACGCCTCCTCCATGTAGTTCTATGGGAGAGGCGAGGAGGCAGCGTTTGTGCCTCTCCCATAGAACTGTATGTGTAGGGGGCGTACTGTCGACCTCAAAGAGGTCGACACTACGCGCATTAGCCGCTTACATAGAACGGCAATGCGGGGGCCCCGTGCAGGAGATCGTGGGGGGCCCCAGTGGTTGTACTTTGCTGCAGATGTCCTTTAATAAATTTGGTACATCTGTGACTTTCCTGTGCATCTGCCAGGAGCTGGCATAGATTTCAGCCAAATCTTATACATCTTATCTGCTTGCAGGTTTAAGTTTGAGTAAATCTGGCAGAGACATGGTTGATAAATTTCCATATGGTCTAAACTGATGCATTATGTAAAATAAAACATATTTTCAAATCTACAAATACACATTTACTATTCGCCCATGTGCCTGCTTTGATTTGATTACCCTTGGTTATGACCCACAGAAACGATCTGACATGCTCAATCTCAAGGAAGTATTGGTAGTTGGTCTTCACTGTGTATGTAAGCAAGGGAAATTGTGGAAAAGTCTGTGCTTTGTTGCCTGCCATAGTAGGGTTACAGTTCAGAGAGAAAACCAGAATGTGATTAGATGTATTTGGAACACATCTGATTTTACCTCAAGGGGAAATCCATCTTTAGGGGACAAAAATCAAGTGACAGGTTCCCTTTAAACTATTGCATTTGCATTATAATACTAGGGAATAGCTTTATAAACACGAACCTCTATAAACTTTGTTATGTAGTATTATTAAAAAAATAAACTGATAATACAGCACACAATATATGCTATTTACCCATGATTGGCTGTATAGGCGGTGCCATGTCACAAATTCCTTTACTGCGCTTGTCTGGGAAACTAACCTCACAGAGCATGCGCAGGATATCATGATGCCTTGTAATGACAGAACACCGTTTGGTATGTCGAGACAGAAAGGGCATGACTAACTCTGGGACAGATTCTGGCTTGGATAGAATACCCTGGTCATACTGTAAGGCCAAACATTGACTTGAAAGGATTCTTTTTCTCCAATAGATGGCATCAGACAGCATGCTTTTTCCTATCTGGGAGAAGGACTTTACATTGGCTTGAAGCAGTAGTTGTCAAAAACAGATCCCTCTTTCTGACTTCGGTCAGTACTCTGCTAATGTTCACCAAAGCTGCAAACATCCAGTGTTCAGTGAAAGAAACATGCACTTGCTTAAACCATAAAAGCATAAAAACCCCAAAAAATTTGATACATCCTAGGAAACGAGCTGGGGGAGAGGGGTGTGCTCTGTGTGCATTGCAAGTCCAGGTCATGTGACACAGAGCCGGTAGAAAATGCATTAGGCGCATGCTTCTGACAACGTCTTCTCGTGATTGGTGAGGGACTGAACCCTCTGACATATCAAACATTTATCTGAATGACAGGTAACATTTGCAATTATCGCATGACATATTATTACAGATTTAAATGTTTTTGTCTATATAAGTTGTAGAAAATGTGTAAGTGTACAGTAAAGAGCATTCATACAGAAAATGTGTTTGGTTTCTTACCTCGCCTGCAAAAAATACTTTTCCTTGAATATCTTCAGCTAGTATGTCATAAGCTTCACCACTGCCACCAGTCTCCACAAAACTGTAAGCCATCTGTGCCCAAGGGTCTTTAGACCAGCGAGTCACAAAGTATTTTACCGGGGAAGGTACATCCTGCATTGGTAAAGAGATTTTTACACTTATTGTTAGCTAGTATTTTGAAAGCTGAATGCAATCAAGCAATTCACCCTCAAGTGTTCTAGATGTGCAGGAGGGGACAGGTATGGTTCATTGCAGGGGTGTAGTAGAGGGAGTTTTAGGCACATTGGGAAACATACTGAGTTTCCCCATGGGTAATCCTTATAAGCAGTTAACTATTAACTATGCAGGAATGTTGAAGAAGCTGGCATGCATTATTTAAGATAAAATGCTACACAGTTTTGTGTTTTTTTTCTTCTGATTTTGTAACAGACAGAGATTATTTCTATGTAAACCTACTCCCTCTCTCCCAGATTGTCTGTTTTTCAGAGGAAGGTTTATGGCTATTTGTGTTAGCTGCACAGATAAGACAGCAAAGGTATTTGTGCAGTAAGGAGGGGGTGACAGAAGTTCTGTGTAGTTTGTGTACTTTTAACCCCTTAAGGACAATGGGGGAGATTTATCAAAACCTGTGCAGAGGAAAAGTTGCCCAGTTGCCCATAGCAACCAATCAGATCGCTTCTTTCATTTTTAACAAGGCCTCTGCAAAATGAAAGAAGCCATCTGATTGGTTGCTATGGGCAACTGGGCAACTTTTCCTTTGCACAGGTTTTGATAAATCTACTACAATGGGCGTAAAGATATGTCCTGTTGTGCTGGTACTCACTGCACCAGGACGTACATTTACATCCTATACATGAAGTAAGCACAGGAGCTGTGCTAGCTTCATGCACGGTATATCCCGCCTGCTATCAGCAACCAGGGACCTACCGGTAATGGCAGATATCAGCGATCATGCTGATGTCCGCTGTTAACCCCCCAGATGCCGTGATAAATACTGATCACAGCATCTGCTGCATTAGCATTGCAGCGGGCGACTGATCAGACCACTTGCGGCAAAATCGCTGGGATTCGAACAGTCAGGATTGCCACAGGAGGTCCCCTCACCTCCCTCCCGTCGGTTTGCCTTCTAGCAGACAAGAGCAATAGATCGCCGATATTACCGATCAGTGCTAGGCATATGCATATCACTGAACAGTAATAGCAATCTAATGATTGCTAAGTAAAGTCCTTAAAAAAAGGTAAAGTAAATAAGAAAAGTGAATAATCCCATTTACAAAAGGTATTCCATAAGGTGTCCGAAATTTCTTCTTTTTCATCACATCACATCCTAGAAATATTAAATAAAAAGTGATTTAAAAGTCACATACACGCAAAAGTGGTACCGATAAAAACTACAGATCACAGAGCAAAAAATTAGCCCTCAAACAGCCCTGTATACAGAAAAATGAAAGGGTTATAGTGGTCAATATAGAGTCATTTCAAACATACTAATAAAAAAAAAAAATTGTACAATAATAGAAAAGCATGTAAACATGGGTATCATTTTAATCTTATTGACCCACAGAATAAAGAAAACATCAGTTTTACTGTAAAGTACACTACGTAAAAACTAAACCCTCCAAAAGTAGCAAATTGCATTTTTTCTTTCCAATTTCCCCAGAAAATAATATTTTTTTGATTGCATCATACATTTTAGGGTAAAATGAAAGATGTCATAACAAAGTGAAATTGGTCGCGCAAAAACAAGCCCTCATATGGGTCTGTGGATTCATATGGCTCTTAGAAGGCGAGGAGGAAAAAAACAAAAATGCTCATATGAAATTGACTCGGTCCTTAAGGCCAAAATGGATACAGCAAATTTAAATTTTTGCGTTTTCATTTTTCCTCCTCGCATTATAAGAACCATAACTCTTTTATATTTTCATCCACAGACCAATAAGCAGCCTTATTTTTTGCATGACCAATTGTACTTTGTAATTGGCAACTAAAAAAAAAAAATTAAATGATGGTGGAAAACTAACAATTATGCAACTTTTGGGGGGTTTGTTTATACACAGAGCACTTTACAGTAAAACTGGTATATTCTCTTCATTCTGTGGGTCAGTTTGAATAAAAATACCCATGGTTACATGCTTTTCTATAACTGTACTGCTTTTAAAAAAAAAAGAGCTCAAATAATTTTTGTTCTAAAAGTGTATTTAAAATTGTCCTCTGCTGACCCCCTTTAACTTTCTTATTTTTGCATATACAGGGCTGAATGGGGACTAGTTTTTTGCACCATGATCTGTAGTTTTTAACTGTACCACTTTTGCATATATATGACGTTTTGGTCACTTTATATTGTATTTTTGGGGATGTGATGTGTTTACGCCATTCAATAATAGTTATTCAATAATAATTTGTTTATTTATATTTACATATTTTTTATATGTAAAATAAAAAAAAGTGGGTCATTCAATTTTTTATTGGGGCATGGGCAAGGCACTGATCCTGGTTGTTTGGAATCTACTTCTCTGGCCTGCCAAAAGCAGATCAGAAAGGAAGATAGCAGGAGTTGGTAATCACAGGTATACAAAACTCCGGTGGCCATCATTACTCACCGGAACCACTGCAATCACGCTGTGAATAGTCCAATAAGTACCCCTGAGCCCTGTAGAGACTTTAGATACAGCGATCAGTGTTAATCATGGCATCTAAAGAGTTAAAGGCAGACATCAGTGGGATCCCTTATGTCTATCATTATCCATGAGGCCCAGCTACAATCACTGTGTCACGAGACGCGGTGCATGCGGAACCCTGTGACCTACATGTATGTCGCTATGAGCTAAGAACCAAGGCACAACGACGTACGTTATTTGTCCTCTAAGCGTTATGTATTCTTAGTGTAAAATGATGACAAGAGGCCTGTGTGTATGTGTGTTTTGTGTTGAAATGTCTATGTATGTATGTATATATATATATATATATATATATATATATATATATATATATATAGCACTTAAAAATGTAACTGCCAGACATTTCAAGTGGGTACTGTATGTTTATAGTAGTAGCAGAACAATGAGGCATACTGAATATGTCCCTGTGCTAAAATAGAAGACTTTCTTTTATATCAGATACAATATGCTTAGACCATGTTGTTTAACCCCTTAAGTATGCAGCCCTTAAAGGGGTACTCCGCCCATAGACATCTTATCCCCTATCCAAAGGATAGGGGATAAGATGTCAGATCGCCGGGGTCCCGCTGCTGGGGACCCCGGGGATCGCTGTTGCAGCACCACGCTATCATTACTGCGCAGAGCGAGATCGCTCTGCACGTAATGACGGGCAATACAGGGGCTGGAGCATCGTTACGTCACGGCTCCGCCCCTCGTGACATCACGGCCCCCCCCCGTCAATACAAGTCTATGGGAGAGGGCGTGGCGGTCGTCACGCCCTCTGCCATAGACTTGCATTAAGGGGACGGACCGTGCTGTCATGAGGGGCGGAGCCATGACGTCATGCTGCTCTGGCCCCTGTATCGCCCGTCATTACACACAGAGCGAACTTGCTCTGTGCAGTAATGATGGCGGGGTGCCGCAGCGGCGATTCCCGGGGTCCCCAGCAGCGGGACCGCGGCGATCTGACATCTTATCCCCTATCCTTTGGATAGGGGATAAGATGCCAGGGGCGGAGTACCCCTTTAAGGACTGAACCCTTTTTCGAATTCTGACCACCGTCGCTTTACAAATTAATAACAAACGCTTTTACCGTATATTCTGATTCTGAAATTGTTTTTTCGTGACATATTCTACTTTATTTTGGTGGTAAATTTTCAGCATTACTTGCATGCTTTTTTGGTGAAAAATCCCCAAATTTCATAAAATTTGGTAAATTTTGCATTTTTCTAACTTTGAAGCTCTCTACTTGTAAGGAAAATGGATATTCCAAATACATTTTATTTTTATTCACAAATACAATATGTCCACTTTATGTTGGCATCATAAAATGGACATATTTTTGCTTTTTGAAAAAATTAGAGGGCTTCAAAGTAGAGCAGCAATTTTCAAAAATTTTCATGAAAATTGCTAAATCTGAAGGGACAGATGTTACAGAATTACAACTCCCAGCATGCCTGATCAGTCTAGGCATGCTGAGAGTTGTAGTTTGACAACAATTGGAGGGCTACCGTTTGGGCACCACTGTAACAGTGGTCCCCAAACTGTGACCCTCCAGATGTTGCAAAACTACAACTCTCAGCCTTTGGCTGTCTGGGCATGCTGGGAGTTGCAGTCTGGCCTTCCTAGTGGTTGCCACAGTAAAGATCACTTTACTTTCACTTTCATCCCCCCCCCCCCTTCTGACCAATGGCAGTTCTGACCAATGGCAGGGGATAGGAGGAAATCACAGCACTGCAACCTCGCTCCTATCCCTCAGGATGATTAGGGCTGTCCCTGACAGCTCCGATCATCCCTATTTTCCGGGTGATCGGGTCACCAGAGACCCGATCAGCCCGGAATAGCAGAAAATCACATGTCTGAATTGACATGCGATTTTCTGCGATCGCCGACATGGGGGGGTCTCAGGACCCCCCTCGGCGATGTGTCGGGATGCCTGCTGAATGATTTCAGCAGGCATTCCGGTCCCCAACCGGCTAGCGTCGGGGACCGGAATTCCCACGGGCGTATGCATACGCCCCATGTCCTTAAGGACACGGGATGCAGGGCGTATGCATACGCCCGGCATCCTTAAAAGGTTAAGAAGTTAGAACCCAAGGAGTTAGTTAACCCCTTAAGGACCAATACAAGTAAACCTGTACACCCCTGAAAGACCAGGCCTGTTTTTTTTTCAAACCAGGGATGTCTGACTTTAGAGAATAACTCTGGTAACGTTTTGCCAATCACGATAATTCTGACAATTCGTAAGAAGAGGCAAGTAGAAATAAAGCTGCAATCATCAGTGTTTGAAATTTGCCACAAAGTACTTTATTTTCAGTGTCAATATACACAGGTGCACACAGGTACAGGGGCGTACCACAGAACGACTAGTTTCGCGTCGGAAGTGACGCTTCTTCTGGTCAGTACGTGACTAGAAGAAGCGTCACATCCGACACGAAACTAGTCGTTTTGGGATACGCCCCTGCACCTGTAAGCTCCGGTCTCGCTCCCCGCAAAATATCACCCATACCAATACTCTCCTAAAGGATCAAGTGAGTCTGTCTATGCAGCTGCAGTGCCTGATTGCCGTTACTTGTACTACTGCCACAATTCTGACAATGTTTTTGTCAAAAGTTGTCCTTCATGTACGATACATAGTTTAAAGAGTAAGCCGATATCTTTTGTAGTTTTTTTTTTTACAATGCAAAAAATCAAGACTTAAAAAAAAGATTTTTTGCTATTTTAACAATAGCATTTCTTTTGTTTTTAATTAACATTTTAAATTGACCCCTTAATGACCAAGCCCATTTTCACCTTAAGGACCAGGCCAATTTTATTTTTGCGTTTTAGTTTTTTCCTCCTCGCCTTCTAAAATCCATAACTCTTTTATATTTCCATCTACAGACCCATATAAGGGCTTATTTTTTGTGTGACCAATTGTACTTTGTAATGAAACCTCTCATTTTAGCATAAAATGTACGGCGAACCCCCCCCTAAAAATTTTTTAGGGAGGAAATTTTAATGAAAACCCAAATTTTGCACATTTTGGAGGGTTTTGTTTTCACACTGTAAACTTTACGGTAAAAATGACATGTGTTCTTTATTCTGTGGGTCAATACGATTAAAATGATACCCATGGCTAGATACTTTTATATTTTTGTACCGCTTAAAAAAAATCTAAAACTTTTTGTACTAAATCAGTAATTTAAAATTGCCCTATTTTGACCACCTATAACTTTTTCATTTTTCCGTATATAGGGCGGTATGAGGGCTCACTTTTTGCGCCGTCATCTGAACTTTTTTTAGATAACACAATTGCCTATATAAAACTTTTAAATCATTTTTTTAAAAAAAGTTTTTGAATAAAATGTGACAAAAAAGCAGCATTTTTGGACTTTAATATTTTACGTTTACACCATTCACCGTACGGGATCATTAACATGATGTTTTGATAGTTCGGACATTTACGCACGTGGCGATACCAAATATGTTTATTTATTTTTTTAAATAACGCTTTTTGTGGGTAAAATGGGAAAAACGGCCAATTTTTATTAGGGGAGGGGATTTTTCACTTTTTTTTCACTTTTTATGTTTACATTTTTCAACTCTTTTTTTTTTACACTTTTTATGTCCCCATAGGGGACTATCTATAGCAATCCTTTGATTGCTAATACTGTGCAGTGCTATGCATAGGACACAGCACTGCTCAGTATTATCGGTGATCTTCTGCTCTGGTCTGCTTGATCACAGACCAGAGCAGAAGACCCTGGGAGACGGCGGAGCTAGGTAAGGGGACCTACGGCTGTCATGCTGGATGATCGGATCGCCGCGGCAGCGCTGCGGGCGATCCGATCATCCAATCAAAGTGCCGCAATGCCGCGATCTGTATTGATCATGGCATCGGAGGGGTTAATGGCGGACATCCGCGCGATCGCGGATGTCGGCCATTACGGGCAGGTCCCCGGCTGCTATTAGCTGCTATTAGCTGCCGTGTATGACGCGAGCACCCTTCCGATGCTCGCGGTCATACACAGGACGTAAATGAACGTCCTGGTGCGGGAAGTCCCGCCAAACCAGGACGGACATTTACGTCCGTGGTCGTTAAGGGGTTAATTAGAAGCCTAACAATTTAACTTAACATTTTGAAAATTGTTAAAATTTTAAAAGTAATTTTTTTTTATGTGCTATGCAAGGTTTGCAGAAATTTGAAGGTGGTAAAACATAGGAGCCCCCCTCCAGCACCCACGAGAGCCATAGACGTGTATACTCATCCTGGTGCAGGAACGTGCATCCTGCCTGGATGTGTATACATGTCCACGATCGTTAACATGTTAAGGGAATAGAAGGCCCTGTTATAAAATGTGAATTGTAAACCAGTAGTGCCCCAATCTCCCATATCCCTTGTTCCAAAATTGTGTCCAGGGACCAGCCAATGCCCCAGCATTCCTACATGTAATTGACAAATCCACTGTGACTATGAAACCACGGGGGTGCTAGAAAAATATTTTTTTGGGCTTGTATTTATTAATATTAATTATTCTTTATTTCATATATCTTGGTATGGAAACCAACCAACATATATTCTCTCACGTCTGCAAAAAGTCCTTAACCCCTTGGGGACAGAGCCCATTATGACCCTAAGGACGGGAGCATTTTTTGCAAATCTGACCACTGTCACTTTAAGCTTTAATAACTCTGGGATGCTTTTACTTATAAATTTGTTCTTTCGTGACATATTCTACTTTATGTTAGTGGTAAATTTTCATCGATACTTGCATCATTTCTTGGTGAAAAATGCAAAAAATTCATGAAAAATTTGAAAATTTTGCATTTTTCTAACTTTGAAGCTCTCTGCTTGTAAGGAAAATAGACATTCCAAATGAATTATATATTGATTCACATAAACAACATGTCTACTTTATGTTTCCATCATAAAGTTGACATGTTTTTACTTTTGGAAAACATCAGAGGGCTTCAAAGTTCAGCAGCAATTTTCCAATTTTTCGCAAAATTTTCAAAATCGGAATTTTTCAGGGACCAGTTCTGGTTTGAAGTGGATTTGAAGGGTCTTCTGGTTAGAAATACCCCATAAATGACCCCATTATAAAAACTGCACACCTCAAAGTATTCAAAATGACATTCAGTAAGTGTGTTAACCCTTTAGGTGTTTCACAGGAATAGCAGCAAAGTGAAGGAGAATATTCAAAATCTTCATATTTTACACTCGCGTGTTCTTGTAGACCCAGTTTTTTTATTTTTACAAGGGGTAAAAGGAAAAAAATCCTCTAAAAATTTGTAACCCAATTTCTCTCGAGAAAGGAAATACCTCATATGTGTATGTCAAGTGTTCGGCAGGTGCACTAGAAGGCTCAGAAGGGAAGGAGCGACAAGGGGATTTTGGAGAGTGAGTTTTTCTGAAATGGTTTTTGGGGGGCATGTCACATTTAGGAAGCCCCTATGGTGCCAGGACAACAAAAACCCCCACATTGCACACTATTATGGAAACTACACCCCTCAAGGAACGTAACAAGGGGTACGGTGAGCCTTAACACCCCACAGGTGTTTGACAACTTTTTGTTAAAGTCGGATGTGTAAATGAAAAAAAAAATTATTTTCACTAAAATGCTTTTTCCCCCCCAAATTTTACTTTTTTACAAGGGGTAATAGGAGAAAATTCCCCCCAAAATTTGTAACCCCATTTCTTCTGAGTATGGAAATACCCCATGTTTGGACGTCAAGTGCACTGCGAGCGAACTACAATGCTCAGAAGAGAAGGAGCGTCATTGAGCTTTTAGAGAGATAATTTGTTTGGAATGGAAGTCGGGGGCCATGTGCTTTACAAAGCCCCCCGTGGTGCCAGAACAGTGGACCCCCCCACATGTGACCCCATTTTGGAAACTACACCCCTCACGGAATGTAATAAGGGGTACAGTGAGCATTTACACCCTACTGGCGTTTGACAGATCTTTGGAACAGTGGGCTGTGCAAACAAAAAAATTGCATTTTTCATTTTCACTGACCACTGTTCCAAAAATCTGTCAGACACCTGTGGGGCGTAAATGCTCACTATACCCCTTGTTACATTCCGTGAGGGGTGTAGTTTCCAAAATGGGGTCACATGTGGGTATTTATTTTTTTGGGTTTATGTCAGAACCGCTGTAAAATCAGCCACCCCTGCGCAAATCACCAATTTAGGCCTCAAATGTACATAGTGTGCTCTCACTCCTGAGCCTTGTTGTGCGCTCGCAGAGCATTTTACGCCCACATCTGGGGTATTTCCGTACTCAGGAGAAATTGTGTTACAAATTTTGGGGGTCTTTTTTTTTCCTTTTACCTCTTGTGAAAATAAAAAGTAAAGGGCAACACCAGCATGTTAGTGTAAATTTTTTTTTACACTAACAGGCTGGTGTAGACCCCAACTTTTCCTTTTCATAAGGGGTAAAAGGAGAAAAAGCCCCCCAATATTTGTAGTGCAATTTCTCCTGAGTACGGAAATACCCCATATGTGACCCTAAACTGTTTCCTTGAAATACGACAGGGCTCCGAAGTGAGAGAGCTCCATGCGCATTTGAGGACTAAATTAGGGATTGCATAGGGGTGGACATTGGGAATCACTGGCGTAGAATACCCCTAACAGGGTGCCTCCAGCTGTTGCTAAACTCCCAGCATGCCTGGACAGTCAGTGGCTGTCCAGAAATGCGTGGAGTTGTTGTTTTGCAACAGCTGGAGGCTCCGTTTTGGAAACACTGCCGTACAATACGTTTTTCATTTTTATTTGGGGGGGGGGGGGACAGTGTAAGGGGGTGTATATGTAGTGTTTTACTCTTTATTAGGTGTTAGTGTAGTGTAGTGTTTTTAGGGTACATTAGCACTGGCGGGTTACGGCCAGTTTCCCGCTAGGAATTTGTGCTGCGGCAAAAAATTTGCCGCAGCTCATACTTGAAGCAGGAAACTTACTGTAAACCCGCCCGTGTTAATGTACCCTGTACGTTCACATGGGGGGGGGGGGGGGCAAACCTCCAGCTGTTTCAAAACTACAACTCCCAGCATGTACTGACAGACCGTGCATGCTGGGAGTTGTAGTTTTGCAACAGCTGGAGACACACTGGTTGGAAAAACTTCAGTTAGGTTCTGTTACCTAACTCAGTATTTTCCAACCAGCGTGCCTCCAGCTGTTGCAAAACTATAACTCCCAGCATGCACGGTCTGTCAGTACATGCTGGGAGTTGTAGTTTTGAAACAGCTGGAGGCACACTGGTTGGAAAACCTTCAGTTTGGAAAATACTGAGTTAGGTAACAGAAACTAACTGAAGGTTTTCCAACCAGTGTGCCTCCAGCTGTTGCAAAACTACAACTCCAAGCATGCACGGTCTGTCAGCTGGAGGCACACTGGTTGGAAAACCGTCAGTTAGGTTCTGTTACCTAACTCAGTATTTACCAACCAGTGTGTCTCCAGCTGTTGCAAAACTACAATTCCCAGCATGTACTGATCACAGAAGGGCATGCTGGGAGATGTAGTTATGCAACAGCTGGAGGTAAGCAACTACAACTCCCAGCATGCCGAGACAGCTGTTTGCTGTTTGGGCATGCTGCGATTTGCAGTTTTGCAACATCTGGAGTGCTACAATTTAGAGACCACTGAACAGTGATCTCCAAACTGTGGACCTCCAGATGTTGCAAAACTACAACTCCCAGCATGCCCAGACAGCAAACAGCTGTGTGGGCATGCTGGGAGTTGTAGTTTTGCAACATCTGGAGGGCTACAGTCTAGAGACCACTATAGTGGTCTCAGACTGTAGCCGTCGCATCCAGGGAGCCGTCCTCTTCTGCCGCACGACGATCTCCGTCGCCGCCTGCCGTCACTCCGCTGCCTCCGGACGGGTAAGTGATCTTCGGCGCCGCTCCTCTTCGTTTTCCCCCTTCTGGCCCGCTTATTGTGGGTGGGCAGGACGGGGAAAACCAAAGTAAACCCCCCCCCGCCCCCGATCTGCTATTGGTGGTCGCGTCTAGACCACCAATAGGAGGGATAGGAGGGGTGGCACCCGTGCCACCTCACTCCTATCGGTTCAGGGGGATCATGGGTGTCTTAGACACCCGCGATCCCCCTTATATTCCGGGTCATCGGGTCACCATAGACCCGTAATGACCCGGAATCGGCGCAAATCGCAAGTGTGAATTCACTTGCGATTTGCGCCGATCGCCGACATGGGGGGGGTCTAATGACCCCCCTGGGCATTTGCACGGGGTGCCTGCTGATAGATATCAGCAGTCACCCCGGTCCGGTCCCCGCCCGGCGTGCGGCAGGGACCAAAATTCCCACGGGCGTATGGATACACCCTTCGTCCTTAAGTACCAGGACGCAAGGGCGTATGCATACGTCCTTCGTCCCCAACAGGTTAAGGACTCAGCCCGTTTGGGCCTTAAGGACTCAGACACTTATTTCTACGTTTTTGTTTTATCCTCCTCGCCTTCAAAAAATCATAACTCTTTTATATTTTAATCCACAGACTATTATGAGGGCTTGTTTTTTGGGCGACCAGTTGTCCGTTTTAATGCCATCACTCACTTTACCATAAAATGTATGGCACAACCAAAAAAATACTATTTGTGGGGGAAATTAAAAAGAAAACCGCAATTTAGCAAATTTTGGAAGGTTTCGTTTTCACGCCGTACAATTTAGGGTAAAAATGACATGTGTTCTTTATTCTTTGGGTCAATACAATTAAAATGATACCCATGATAATATACTTTTCTATTACTGTTGCGTTTTTTAACCAAATTAGTACGTTTAAAATCCCCCTATTTTGAAGAAGTATAACTTTTTCATTTTTCCGTATAAGCGGCAGTATGAGGGCTCATTTTTTGCGCTGTGATCTGTACTTTTTATTGATACCATATTTGCTTATATAAAACTTTTAATACTTTTTTAAATTTATTTTTCTTGGAATAAAATGCTATTTTTGACTTTTTTTTTTAACGTTCACGCCGTCCACCGTACGGTATCATTAACCCCTTAAGGACACATGACGTACCGGAACGTCATGTGTCCACTCCCGATCTATAACGCGGGACCATAGCGGGTCGGGCCTCTAACAACACGGGCCGGGACCCGTGGCTAATAGCGCGCGGTATTGATCGCTGTGCCACGCGCTATTAACCCTTCTAAAGTGAAACGGAAAGCATGCGGGTTAGCTCAGTGGGTTGTTCGGGATAGCCGCGGGCCAAATCGCGGCATCCCGAACAGCTTACAGGACAGCGGGAGGGCCCCTACCTGCCTCCTCGCTGTCCGATCGCCGAATGACTGCTCAGTGACAGAGATCCAGGCATGAGCAGTCAAGCGGCAGAATCATCGATCACTGGTTCTTATGATTCTTATGAGAAACCAGTGATAAATGATAAAGATCAGTGTGTGCAGTGTTATAGGTCCCTATGGGACCTATAACACTGCAAAAAAAAAGTGAAAAAAAAAAGTGAATAAAGATCATTAAACACCTTCCCTATTAAAAGTTTGAATCACCCCCCTTTTCCCATAAAAAAAAAAAGTGTAAATAAAAATAAACATATATGGTATCGCCACGTGCGGAAATGTCCGAATTATAAAAATATATCATTAATTAAACCGCTCGGTCAATGGCGTGCGCGCAAAAAAATTCAAAAGTCCAAAATAGTGCATTTTTGGTCACTTTTTATATCATGAAAAAATGAATAAAAAGCGATCAATAAGTCCAATCAATGCAAAAATGGTACCGTTAAAAACTTCAGATCATGGTGCAAAAAATGAGCCCTCATACCGCCCCATACACGGAAAAATTAAAAAGTTATAGGGGTCAGAAATGACCATTTTAAACGTATACATTTTCCTGCATCAAGTTATGATTTTTTCCAGAACTACGACAAAATCAAACCTATATAAGTAGGATATCATTTTAACCGTATGGACTTACAGAATAAAGATAAGGTGTAATTTTTACCAAAAAATTTACTACGTAGAAACGGAAGCCCCCAAAAGTTACAAAATGGCGTTTTTTTTTCTATTTTGTCTCACAATGATTTTTTTTTCTGTTTCACCGTAGATTTTTGGGCACAATGACTGACGTCATTACAAAGTAGAATTGGCGGCGCAAAAAATAAGACATAATATGGATTTTTAGGTGCAAAATTGAAAGAGTTATGATTTTTTTTAAAGGCAAGGAGCAAAAAACTAAAATGCAAAAACGGAAAAAAAAACTGGTCCTTAAGGGGTTAAAGGAGTAGCCCGGTGCACACTTTTTTCATTGTATCTCGTCTGGGCTGCAAAATAAAAGAAAACACACTTTATCTTACCTTCCACGAGCCCCCGGAGCTCCGGTACAGGTGTTCGGTCCCCGGGCTGTATGCTTCTTACTTCCTGTTAGCCCGGCACGTCACACGGAGCTTCAGCCTATCACTGGCCGCAGCGATGTCCCGCCTCTGCTGGTGATAGGCTGAAGCTCCATGTGACGTGCCGGGCTAACAGGAAGTAAGAAGAATACAGCCCGGGGACCGAACACCTGTACCGAAGCTCCGGGGGCTCATTGGCAGGTAAGATAAAGTGTGTTTTCTTTTATTTTGCAGCCCGGACGGGATAAAATTAAAAAAGTGTGCACCGGAGTACTCCTTTAACATTTTATTTTAATAGTTGGAATATTTACGCACGCGGCGATACCAAATATCATTTGATTGCTAATACTGTTCAGTGCTATGTATAGGACATGATTAATCGGTTAATGGCGGACATCATCGCGATCGCGGATGTCTGCCATTACGGGCGGGTCACTGGCTGCTATCAGCAGCCGGGACCTGCCGCCCACGACGCGAGCATCGCTAAATGTACGTCCTGGTGCGTTAAGTACCAGCTCACCAGGATGTACATTTTCGTACTGCATCGTTAAGGGGTTAAAAAGTATTACTTCACTCACCTGTTCCTTAAACATCTCCTTGAGAACTACCATACACTGCTTCACCACTTGCTTGTCATCCATGTTTTTAATAAAAGTCACGGCATCTCCAGTGATGACAGACATCAGAAAAGCGTGTTTACCCTGCAGCATAAAATTAAACAACAAAAGAAGAACAGAAAATAATCTAAAGGAATTAAAATAAATTAATTTAAAACTTTATTCACAAAGCACTTTAGATTCTTATAAGAAAGCCTGAAAATACCTGTGGATCCATGTCGTAAAACACACTGAACAATCCACGTTTACTGGGGTCTGGAGGAATGTGACCAAAGAAATCAGCTCCATAAATCTTGCTGTCCCAAAACTTATAAGGGAACTGCAAACCAATCTGAAAATACAACACTAAAGGTGATTTTTCGATAATTGGTCTATTTGGAAATATGTAGCATCTTGTGGTTTCTCTGTGACCACAATAAGGGTGTTTGGAATGAGCACATTCAGCTATTTCCCACATCCCTATTTAAGGGATGTGGAAAATTAAACATTTATATAGTACCTGTCACTAAATAAACTTTCCTAAACTAACGAAAAATAGGAGGGAGCATATGATGTGTGTAGACCTATGTGTAATAATGATTGGCAATAGGAAAAACACTAGGATCATAAAAACATACTTTTATTGGTGTACATTTAAAATATAGACACACAAAATTCACACATTTAAACAATTAAAGGTACAGTACAATGTTTATAATATTTTTCACAAACCTAGCTTATCCTGGTCTGTGGTTAGTTTGCTAGAGTAAGGCTATACTGGCCCTACTAGTCACATAGGACCCCCTACCTGTTACTGCAGGGAGGCCTTCCTAGAGAACGCCAACCTGCAACAGGAACCTCCTATCTCTCCCTGGTTCTGGAGGGAATGGAGGCACCGGGTTCAGTACGTATAGCACGTCACCAGCAACAACTCAGCCGGTTTGTGGACCTCAGCTGGATTATTCGGTGAATATATAACTGTAAGCACATCAAATTGGTACAATGATTGCATACAGGTATAGTACAATTTAAAGCCACATATTTCCAACGCGTTTCGTTGCGGCACAGTTTCAAGCGTCGCAACTCTTCAGGGACAAATGTTTGGAGGGCAGGAGTATGGCTGCGCCATCCTGCACCCCTGCCTTTGCTGACCACTGAATCAGCTAACTGCAGGTACCTGCATTCGAATGGCTCCCTAAACTATCCTAAGGATGCCATATGATATTGCCCTAATCTCAATGTGGGAACATCATCCTGTGGGTTAATGCCCTGTACACTCACATACGAGGCTTACCTTTACCAGCCTACAACAAGCAACTAAAATCATATAAAGCTACTGTATCTGTGCAGTTATCGTCTCTGCACCTACACATTTGCCGTACCAATCTAAGGACGGTATTTATCTATATACAAGAGGGAACACAAGCCTTTGGACCATTACCCACATAACTTTATCTGGGCCTTTATTATCTAAGCACACGAGAATATCTATCTATACCTCTATGTCGTATCACGATCATACTACCATTCAGTGAGATAGGTGACGGGAGAAACTATACTCCTGCCCTCCAAACATTTGTCCCTGAAGAGTTGCGATGCTTGAAACTGTGCCACAACGAAACGCGTTGGAAATATGTGGCTTTAAATTGTACTATACCTGTATGCAATCATTGTACCAATTTGATGTGCTTACAGTTATATACTCACCGAATAATCCAGCTGAGGTCCACAAACCGTGGGCACTATAGGCAGATGCCTATCTTGCCTATAGGTGGCACTGGCCCTTCTCCAGCTGGCCGGCCATGTCCGCAGCCCGCTCCCTCTGGTCTGATTGACAGGCAGGGAGCAGCGCTGTGCTGGTCACATGTCCCGGCTGCAGTCTGAGATTTCAGACTCATGCCAGGCCAGCATGAGTCTGAAATCAATAAAAGACTAGTGGCCGGAACATGTAGGGAGACCCCTAGTGGTGAGTTCTCCCAAGTTAAAATAAACATGGAAATTAACATTTTATTTAATAACATATATTTATAAAAACTTATTAGAAATAGCTTGCTTAGCAACATTTAAAAACTTTTTTAAATGACAGGTACTCTTTAAAAACTGAAATTTGTGACTCCTAAAATCATTTGCTTGTTGCTTTCATTGGGCACACAGATACTTTGCGTATAGGCTGCTGCAACTAGTAGGCGACAATAATAACAAGATTGCAATCTTTTCCTATAGAGTTAACCCCATAAGGGCTTGTTTTTTGCGGCAAAACATAAAAAAAAAAAATTATTTGTGGGGTGAAATAAAAAAAAGCCATTTTGTGGGGCTTCCGTTTCTACGCAGAGAAATTACACCTTATCTTTATTCTGTAGGTCCATACCAGTGTTTTCCAACCAAGGTGCCGCCAGTTGTTGCAAAACTACAACTCCCAGCATGCCTGGACAGCCAGGTATGCTGGGAGTTGTTGTTTTGCAACACCTGGAGGCACCCTGGTTGGGAAACACTGATCCATGAAGTTACAAGAATACCCAATTTATGTAGGTTTTTACTACTTAAAAGAGAACTGCGGAGTACATTTTTTAAGTCCCCCTGTTCCCAGGCTGCAAAAACATAAAAAAGTAACTAACTTACCTTCCTACGTTCCCCCGTTGCGGAGAGTTCGGCATCCCATTCATCCGATGCTGCTGGCTTATGGCTTCTTAGGTTCGAAACGTCACAGTGCAGGCAGCGTATCGCTGGCCTCAGCGATTTCTCACCTCAGTCACTGATAGGCTCAGCGCACTGTCATGTTAGGAGCTCGGGCCCCGCCTTCTCCCTGCTGCCTAAGATCCTTACATGAAGGTGAGTTAAAGTTTGTTTTTTATGTTTTTTCAGCCTGGACAAAGGGGACTTAAAAAATGTATGCCGAAGTTCTCCTTTAAATTGGCACTATCAGATTCAGAAAACTTTATATATGTTTTACATCTTGGCAAAACATTAACCTTTCTAATATACTTCATAAGAAACTTTTATTTCCTTTTTGTATAAATCATGGGGTATAGAATCATGGCTTTGTCTAAGCTGAAGCACAGGCATGGATAAAGTCCAGTAAGTGAGGGTGGGCTAGTACTCCTCTGTGCTCTCTCCTGTCTGATACTATCAGATAAGAGAGCACAGCGGAGTCCTATCAGACAGGAGAGAGCACAGAGGAGTACTATCAGACAGGAGAGAGCACAGAGGAGTACTATCAGACAGGAGAGAGCACAGAGGAGTACTATCAGACAGGAGAGAGCACAGAGTAGTGCTATCAGACAGGAGAGAGCACAGAGGAGTACTATCAGACAGGAGAGAGCACAGAGGAGTACTATCAGACAGGAGAGAGCACAGAGGAGTGCTATCAGACAGGAGAGAGCACAGAGGAGTGCTATCAGACAGGAGAGAGCACAGAGTAGTGCTATCAGACAGGAGAGAGCACAGAGTAGTGCTATCAGACAGGAGAGAGCACAGAGGAGTGCTATCAGACAGGAGAGAGCACAGAGGAGTATTATCAGACAGGAGAGAGCACAGAGGAGTATTATCAGACAGGAGAGAGAGCACTGAGGAGTGCTATCAGACAGGAGAGAGAGCACTGAGGAGTGCTATCAGACAGGAGAGAGAGCACTGAGGAGTGCTAGCCCACCCTCACTTACTGGACTTTGTCCATGCCCGTGCTTCAGCTTGGAATGAGCCATGATTTTATAAGCCATGATTTCTATAAAAAAAGAAATAAAATTTTCTTGTTTTTTCATAAGGTTAATGTTTTGCCAAGATGTACAGCATATAAAAAGTTTGTGAATCTGACAGTACACATTTAAAAAAACAGAACATGCACCAAAATAAGTATGTTTAAAACGGTCATCTTCTGACTCCTATAACTTTTGTATTTTTCTGCATACGGGGCTATATGAAGGCCCACTTCGTACCGTGGTCTGTAGTTTTTATTGATACCATTTTTGTTTTGATGGGACTTTTTGATCACTTTGTATAATTTTTTTTACGGTATATGAAGTGACTAAAAATGCTAAGTTTTTGGCAATTTTGTATTTTTTTATGTATGCAGTGCAGTTTAACTAACCTTATATTTTGATAGTTTGGCAATTTACGCACATGGTGATACCACATATGATTGTTTTTAATTACATTATTTTGTTTAAAAAATGGGAAATGGGGAGTAATTTAAACTTTTATTAGGGAAGGGGTATATTCACATTTATTAACTTTTTTTTCTAAAATTTTTTACTTTTTTTGTCCCCATAGGGGGCTATACCATGCACTCTTTCGAATGCATACACTGTTCAATGCTATGCCATAGCATAGCATTGATCAGTGTTCTCGGTGCTCTACTGCACCAGCCTGCCATGGCTGGGAGCTTCAGAGCACCAATTGGACGATTGGGACATTGCATTTTCAACATAATGATCCCGATCAGCTCCGCTGAGCTGCCAGGATAATTTTGTTTACATTTTAGATGCCGCAATTAACTTTGATCTTAATGGTTAATGCCAGATATCTGCCCGACTGGCAATGCTCGGCACTAACCCTAGGTCCTGGCTGCTGATAGCAGTTAGGACCCACCTGGTATGAAGCGTGCTTAGCTCGTGAGCATGCTTCAAACACCGGTAACGGGACCAGAACATACAGGCACGCCCTGCGTCCTTAATGGGTAAAGTAAACTTTTTCTATAGAGCTGAGTAAACTTTTCGAAAAAGGCAATGAAATAAGCCTCAAAGCGAATGTATAAAACTGTCTAAGAGCTTTAAAGTTCTGTACAACACTGCTAGGGTTATCTAAGGATGTATTCAAGTAGTTTTAGAGTTATTTTAAGGTCAAGTTAATTTCAAAGTTATGGCAACAGGGATGTGGAAACCCTATCGCTCGAAGCCCGGGACATGCAGTTCCAGGTACCGGGCAGGTGAATTTTGTTAGTCCTGCTTTTAAGATGACGGTGCTCAGGGTGTATGGAGTGAGCTCCTGACTCGAGCCCGCTCCATACCGGGCGGCTCACAGCTGATTGCTGTCGCTGGGGGCCGCCTTAATAGCTGACATGCGGCGATTGCCACAGCAAGCTATTAACCCTTTAGATCGCCATTGTCAGCTTTGACAGCAGAGATCTAAAGTGATCTTATAATCCTCCCTGGTGGTCTAGTGGGGTGGATCGGAAAAGTTTAGAAAACACAAACAAATGAATCCCTTCGCTATTAATAGTTCACATTACCCCCCTTTTCCCATTTTTCATAGAAAAAAAAACTGGTAAACATGATAAAAATGAACGTATTTGGTATTGGCGCATGTGTAACTGTCCAAACTATAAAAACATAATATTAAATATCCAGTTCAGTCAATACCATTGACTTAAAAAAGTACAAAACTTAGTAAAGATATAGAGAAACAGACAAACCTGGGGTAGTAGGTGTGTAGTATAAAAACGAACCACTGTAATACCCCCCTTAATGAGTAATACCCCCAAATGTTATAAGACTCCGATTACCAACGTAAACCAATAAGCAAAAGCCAAAAGGAGTCATTTATAAAAATATAAAAGCGTAAATTTTATTGATATACATTAAAATCAAATGCACACATGTAGAGGAAAACAATGCATCAAAAATACGCGGCAACACTGGATACCCTGCAGCCAAGGTGGTAATCAGGGGGTATGACATGTAAGATGGTGGTATAGCAAATATATAGACAGAGACACCAATCCACACAAAAGAAAAGAGTCCTGAACCTGATGCTCCCCTTGTCGGCGATCGCAGTGATTTGCCAGTCATTTCATGCTGGCAAATCACGGCTTTTCTGGGCCAGTTGGGTCAATGGACCCGGAAAAAAAGGGTGTTTGGTAATGTACGAAATAGCACCAATCACCCTTGCCCAGCAGGAGTGAGGTGGCACTGGTGCCACCTCATGATCGCTGTGATTGGTCGGCCAGTACCAGCCAACGAATCACGGCAACAGCTGGGCAGTGCCACTGACTGCACCCCTTCCGCCCCTAGTCCAGAGGGCGAGAGCAGGTGCCTGTCAGTGCCCAGGAGAGGCGTTGGCATCAAAGCAGCAGCAGGAGGTATGGGCTGTTTGCCTCCTGCTGGTGCATAATTACAGTCATGCAACAGTTGGAGGCACACAACTACAACTTCCAGCATGCCCTTTGACTTTCTGTGGATGCTGGGAGTTGTAGTTATACAACAGTTGGAGGCCCTTTTCTCAAGCAAAAAGTGTGCCTCCAGAAGTTGCATAACTACAACTCCCAACACGCACGGACAGCCGGAGGGCATGCTGGGAGCTGTGGTTATGTAACAGCTGGAGGTACACTTTTTGCTTGAAAAAAGGCCTCCAACTGTTATAGAACTACAACTTCCAGCATGCACGGAAAGTCAAAAAGCATGCTGGGCGTTGTAATTATGCAACAGCTGGAGGCACATAACTACAACTTCAACCATGCTGTTTTGCAGTCTGTGCCTGCTGAGGGGTTGTAGTTATGCAACCGCTAGAGGCACTTCTTTTCTATCTAAAGTGTGCCTCCAGCTGTTGCAAAACTACAACTCTCAGCATGCCCATAAGCTGTCAGGGCATGCTGGGAGTTGTAGTTATACAACATCTAGAGCACTCAGTCGGTTTACAGTAAGTTTCCTGCTCCAAGTTTGAGTTGCAGAAAATTTGCCATGGCTCAAACTTGTAGCAGGAAACTCATTGTAAATCTGACTGTGTGTATTACAGTAAAAACGCTGCACTACACTACACTTCTACAAAATAAAGAGTAAAACACTACATATACACACAACTTTACACAGTTACTGCTCAATCCCCCCTTTACCCCCTGCAATAATTAAAAATGAAAAACGCCTTGTATGGCCCTGTTTCCTAAACAGGGTGCCTCCAGCTGTTGCCAAACAACAACTCCCAGCAGGCATGGACAGCCATTGACTGTCCTGGCATGCTGGGAGTTGTAGTTTTACAACAGTTGGAGTCACCCTGTTTGGGAAACCCTGCCGTAAGGTATTTTTGGTGGTGGAGGCAAGTGCAATGCTTGCATCCAGGTCCACCCTTATGCAAATCCCTAATTTAGGCCTCAAATGTGCATAGAGCTCTCTTCAGAACCCTATCGTATTTCAAGGCAACAGTTTAGGGCCACGTATGGTGTATTTCCGTAATCAGAAGGAATTGCGTTACAAATTTTGGGGGGCTTTTTCTCCTTTTACCTCTTATGAAAAAGAAAAGTTGGGGGCTACACCAGCATGTTGGTGAAAAAACTACTACTACTGTTGTCCCATACTACTACTGTTGTCCCATACTTTTGATTTTCACAAGAGGTAAAAAGGAGAAAAATACCCCCACAAATTCATAACGCAATTTCTCTCCCCATATGTGGGCTCAAAGTGATCTGCGGGCGCATAACATGGCTCAGGAGTGAGAGAGCACTATGTACATTTGTGGCCTAAGTTGGTGATTTGCACAGGGGTGGCTCATAGTTGCAGCGATTCTGACATAAACACCCCCCCCCCCCCCCAAAAAAAAAAAAAACACCCACATGTGACCCCCATTTTGGAAACTACATCCCTCAAGGAATGTAATAAGGGGTGCAGTGAGCATTTACACCCCACAGGTGTCTGAAAGATTTTTGGAACAGTGGTCCGTGAAAAATAAAAATGTATTTTTTTCATATGCTCAGCCCACTGTTCCAAAAATCTGTCAAACACCAGTGGGGTGTAAATGCTCACTGCACCCCTTATTACATTCCTTGAGGGGTGTAGTTTCCAAAATGGTGTCACATGTGGGTATTAATTTTTTTGCGTTTATGTCAGAACCATTGTAAAATCAGCCACCCCTGTGCAAATCACCAATTAAGGCCTCAACTGTACATAGTGCGCTCACACTCCTGAGCCTTGTTGTGCGCCCGCAGAGCATTTTACACCTACATATGGGGTATTTCCGTACTCAGAAATTGCATTACAAATTTGTGGGGGCTTTTTTTTTTCCTTTTACCTCTTGTGAAAATAAAATGTATGTTAGTGTAAAAAAAAAAAATTACACTAACAGGCTGGTGTAGACCCCAACTTTTGCTTTTCATAAGGGGTAAAAGGAGAAAAAGCCCCACAAAATTGTGGCACTATATTGTTTCCTTGAAATAAGACAGGGCTTTGAAGTGAGAGAGCGCCATGTGCATTTGAGAACTAAATTAGGGATTGCATAGGGGTGGACATAGGGGTATTCTATGCCAGTGATTCCCAAACAGGGTGCCTCCAGCTGTTGCTAAACTCCCAGCATGCCTGGACAGTCAGTGGCTGTCCGGAAATGCTGGGAGTTGTTATTTTGCAACAGCTGGAGGCTCCATTTTGGAAACACTGCCGTACAATACGTTTTTAATTTTTAATTGGGGGGACAGTGTAAGGGGGTGTATATGTAGTGTTTTACCCTATATTTTGTGTTAGTGTAGTGTAGCGTTTTTACGGTACATTCGCACTGGCGGAGGTTTACAGTGAGTTTCCCGCTAGGAGTTTGCGCTGTGGCAAAAAATTTACCACAGCTCATACTTGAAGCAGGAAACTTACTGTAAACCTGCCTGTGTAAATGTACCCTGTACATTTACATGGGGGGGGCAAACCTCCAGCTGTTCCAAAACTACAACTCCCAGCATGTACTGACAGACCGTGCATGCTGGGAGTTGTACTTTTGCAACAGCTGGAGGCACACTGGTTGGAAAACCTTGAGTTAGGTTCTGTTACCTAACTCAGTATTTTCCAACCAGTGTGCCTCCAGCTGTTGCAAAACTACAACTCCCAGCATGTACTGATCGCCGAAGGGCATGCTGGGAGATGTAGTTATGCAACAGCTGGAGGTACGCAACTACAACTCCCAGCATGCCGAGACAGCTGTTTGAGCATTCTGGGATTTGCAGTTTTGCAACATCTGGAGGGCTACAGTTAAGAGACCACTGCACAGTGATCTCCAAACTGTAGCCCTCGGGATTTGTAGTTTTGCAACAGCTGGAGGGCTACAGTTTAGAGACCACTGTATAATAATTTACCAGTAAGTAGATTGTGGGAGAGGGAAAAAATTATTTTTAAGTAGATTAACTAACAAATACCTAGAATATATAAAGCATGGACAATGAGGTCTGCTCATCAGCAATGAACTCCTTTCTATGACTCACTAGCTTGCAACAAACTATTATTGTCCTATTAGGCCCCAGATAATGGGAGAGGTGACTACAGCCTCCTAGTCGGCTGACTGAGGGTTTAAGAGTGTGGCTATCCATTACTCATCTTTTTCCTTTAAGTGCATAATATGCCCAGTGCGCAAGCATGAAAACATTCAGCTTGCCATCCTAGCTTTTCCAAGGGCTCTGCGTTTTCCACCTCCGTCACATACTGTCATGGTTGGTTATCATGGTCCTACTGGTCATCATCACTGTCACCTTGTGTAGGTTCCTTGTCCCCTATCCCTCCAACAGTTTCCATCTGTAAACCCTCCTTTTCAGGTCTCACTTCTACATTCAACTCCTCTTCAAAAAACATCCATATTGCTGCTGGCTATATGTGAACTTTCCTCCATCCCTGCTTGACGGTCAGTCTGCTGCATTAGGAAGTCTTCCACAGCTTTGTGCTGCTGGTACAGTCGGTCCAATGTGTAATGTGGAGCTCTACCACTCTGGGCCTTTGCAAATGATGTGTTGTTGAGGAAGACTTTTTTACCGCTGTATATCAAAGTGGGCATGTTTAAATGCAAACTTTCCTGCACATAAGCCAGCACATCACTGAGACCCCCACAATTTTTCAAAAACATTTTGACAATAAGATTTAGCTCATGTACCATACACTACTGCCACAACATACCTCTTGAGAATGCCGTTGTAACAGCAAAACATGTAGAGGTTGGCATGTTGTTAAATTTTAAGGACCCAGACAGGGGTTATTTATGTGGTACACTGCAGGACCGCATCTAGTTGAAAACACGAGAGGTTTTCTCATTCATTATAATGCACTGCTCCAAAAAATAAAGGGAACACTAAGATAACACATCCTAGATCTGAATTAATGAACTAATCGTAGGAAATACTTATGGAAATCAAATTTATCAACCAATGGAGGTGTGGATATTGAGTCACACTCAAAATCAAAGAGGAAAACCACACTACAGGCCAATCCAACTTTGATGTAATGTCCTTAAAACAAGTCAAAAAGTCAAAATGAGGCTCAGTAGTGTGTGTGGCCTCCACATGCCTGTATGACCTCCCTACAATGCCTGGGCATGCTCCTGATGAGGTGGTGGTGGATGGTCTCCTGAGGGATGTCCTCCCAGACCTGAACTAAAGCATCCGCCAACTCCTGGACAGTCTGTGGTGCAACGTGGCGTTGGTGGATGGAGCGAGACATGATGTCCCAGATGTGCTCAATCGGATTCAGGTCTGAGGAACGGGCGGGTTAGTCCATAGCATCAATGCCATTCTCTTGCAGGAACTGCTGACACGCTCCAGCCCCATGAGGTCTAGCATTGTCTTGCATTAGAAGGAAACCAGGGCCAACCGCACCAGCATATGGTCTCACAAGGGGTCTGAGGATCTCATCTCGGTACCTAACGGCAGTCAGGCTACCTCTGGCAAGCACATGAAGGGCTGTGCGGAACACCCCAAATAAATGCCACCCCACACCATAACTGACCCACCGCCAAAATGGTCATGCTGGAGGATGTTGCAAGCAGCAGAACGTTTTCCACGGCATCTCATGTCACATGTGCTTAGTGTGAACCTGCTTTCATCTGTGAAGAGCACAGGGTGCCAGTGGAGAATTTGCTAATCTTGGTGTTCTGCATGGTGTTGGTCTGTAAGCAACCCCCAACTGTGGACGTCGAGCCCTCATACCACCGTCATGGAGTCTGTTTCTAACTGTTTGAGTGGACACATGTACATTTGTGGCCTGCTGGAGGTCATTTTGCAGGGCTCTGGCAGTGCTCCTCCTTGCACAAAGGATTTTGCTGCTGGGTTTTTGCCTCCCTACGGCCTCCTCCACGTCTCCTGATGTACTGGCCTGTCTCCTGGTAGCCCCTGCATGCTCTGGACACTACGCTGACTGATACAGCAAACCTTCTTGCCACGGCTCGCATTGATGTGCCATCCTGGATGAGCTGCACTACCTGAGCCACTTGTGTGGGTTGTAGACTCCGTCTCATGCTACCACTAGAGTGAAAGTACCACCAGCTTTCAAAAGTGACCAAAACTTCAGCCAGGAAGCATAGGAACTGAGAAGTGGTCTGTGGTCACCACCTGCAGAATCACTCCTTTATTGGGGGTGTCTTGCTAATTGCCTATAATTTCCACCTGTTGTCTGTTCCATTTGCACAACAGCATGTGAAATTGATTGTCAATCAGTGTTGCTTCCTGAGTGTACAGTGTGATTTCACAGAAGTGTGATTTGGAGTTGCATTATGTTGTTTAAGTGTTCCCTTTATTTTTTTGAGCGCAGTGTACATATACTACCCTGGTCTAGTGTCAGTTTTAATTATCACTTTGGGGACACGTTTTTAATGAAACTATTAAAAGTTATGTTTTAGGGGTTGTATATCTAGGGGTTTTTCACCCCGGGCTTCGGCTCAGGGGTTTGGATATTCATGTACCATACAGGTACAGTGTGTCATGCAACCTAGATGCTGGACAGTCACGGTGTGTGCAGTTAACAATGACTATGGGGGAGATTTATGAAAACCTGTCCAGAGGAAAAGTTGCTGAGTTGCCCATAGCAACCAGATTGCTTCTTTCATTTTTCCGAGATCTGATTGGTTGCTATGGGAAACTAAGTGACTTTTCCTCAAGACAGGTTTTGATAAATTTCTTCCTATGTTTCCAAATCTCAGATTACAACCAGAGAGTCAGTGTGAGACTTCAGACAGAGCAGCAAGTCCTCCACTGTGTGGCTTTTCTCGCCCAGGCTTAGCAGATGTAATCTGGTGACCCAGAAGTCCATGTGGTCTGGGCTCAGAGAAATGCCACAGCTTAGGTATGCATTAAACTGGTTGTTCATGTTGTGGTGTACATCCCTTTGGTGACGATTCATGTCAGGGTGGAATACCGGATATAGAAAAATTCATATCATGTACTGCATGTAGTTACCCAAGTGCAGTGGAGTCAACAAGATGGAATGGTAGCACCTGTGCCACCAACAACTTAGCCAGGAGTGAATTGAGGCCCACTGTCTGTATGACAGATTCTCCAACAGGAGAAGAGGAGAAGAACACAACAGTGATGAGAACAAGCTGGAGAATGTCCTGCCTGTGGAAGAGGCCTGGCTGCTAGACAGATGAGAGGGGTTAAGAAGTGGAGCAGCAGTAGGTAAGGAAAAGGTTTCTTCACATTTTGGGTTATCCCTCACAGCCTTGTGATGCTGCTCCTGCTCTGAACATTTCTTCACCTCCTCACCTAGTTCCCATGTCATGTCCAATGCTACTTCTTCATTATCAAACTTCTTATCATCATCCCTGCCACTCCTCTTGCCATGAACTTCTGATGTATGATCATGGACTCTTTGAGTATCCCCACCACATCTATCAGCACCAGTCTCACTAGTGTTCTTGCCACATATTTTACCTACACCACCTCTACAACACACTATAAAGGCTTACTGTCATCACACAACTCTTCCTCATGGTTATCGCTATCCTTCTAATTAGCACTAGTGAAAGGAGAGAAAAGATAAAGATGATGGAACAGACAGTGAAGGATAGACATTTCCTCATGCCATGTAACTGTAGACAATGAGGAATCCACTGACACCTGGCTTAAGGTCACACTGTCAGACTCTTCCTCCTCCTGAGATGACCAAGAACGAGTCAACCAGTCCACAAGGGTCTATTATCCTCCTCTCTCAGTTGTCTTGCTAAGATGGCAGGCCACAATGCAGTGCATAGGGTTTTATCAGCCTCCTAAACCCACCCTATGCTTTCTCTTGATTCGCCTGGGAGCTGTATGTCACATAATACAAGCAATGATTGGATAACCTGTGGTCATGTGATCTTGCTGCTAGCTGCTTGTCTACACTGATAACATCTTAGTGTTTCTAGTACTTCACTTCAGCCCAAATGCCATGTGTTTCTCATCCCTTCTGCTAATATTAGGATTGATGCCAGGCCCGCATGAGTTAAGCGGAGCCTTGCATAGTTCTTAAGTTTTCTATCCTCTTGCAGACAGAAAGCTTAACCAGCCTGTATATATGCAGTCAAATAAGCAGAGAAAACAATGAAACAATGATAGCACTCTAATTAGAAAAACACACAAATCATGGTCCAGAGACCAAGCAACCTAAAAAATACAAATGTGGGTTGGAGCTATACCCCCCAAGGGAACGCTATAAGAAAGGAGATTGTCTGCCTCCTATGGATACTATAAGAAGTTTACTGTCTGCTGAAGGGGGTATAGCGTGTTCAGGAGAGCTTTCACTCTTTTGCACTTAATATCGCCTTCTAGTGGGAGCAACCTATGTCTAAGTAGCTGTCATAGGACAACTCTCTATGGAAAAAAAAAAATAATAATAAAAAAAAAACAACATGGAGTTGAACAGTGTACATTTACTATAATAGACAACTAACTTACTTTCTCAATAATTCCAGCTCCAAGGCAATTTATGGCTTTAATCTTTTTCTCTGGTAGAGGAGGATTAAAGTGAATCATATTTTTCTGAAGTAAAGCAAGGGGCACGGTAACCAGAACCTGAAAAAAAAGTGTTACTTGGTCAAAATAAAAATGTTAACTTCATAATATTTTATCCATCAACAGCTTATTAAAATTACGTAAATAACTTATTCACTTTTATACAATTCACTGTTATACAATCTTGTAGTGCGGGTGACACTGATTAAAATGATATTCTCCTTTTTCTGGTATGCTAATGGGTGGGTAAGGGGCATGGGTGGAGCTCTGCTGGCTTCCATGGGCACAGTGATGTCACCGCTACCATGCACCGCTGTGTAGAGTTGAAAACAAGCAGCAGTGGGAGGCTATTAATATTGATTAGCGAGGCAGAGCTCTCATCACTTGTCCAATGGAAAAAGGGGTGATTTAACTTTTATTGGGGGGGAGATTTTTTTTTTTGTACTCACCGTAAAATCTTTTTCTCATAGCCTTCATTGGGGACACCTTACTGATGGGTATATGCTCTTGCCACGAGGAGGCGCTGTCCCTAGCAGGATATACCCGCCCACTGGAAGTGAGGTAATCAGTTTTGTCACAAAGCAAAAGGAGAAGCCAACAAAGATATAAGTCCGAAGGACCCCGGAAAAGAATCACGGAAAAAGAACCAGAAAAGATCATCCGGACAAAAAATTTGAGATATGGGTGGGTGCGGTGTCCCTCAATGAAGGCAACGAGAAAGAGATTTTATGGCGAGTACAAAAAAAAAAAATCTCCTTTTCTCTGTCACTCTTCATTGAGGGACACCTTACTGATGGGACAGTCCCCTAGGGTGGGGACAACCACCACTAGAGAAAGGGAAACAGTCAGAGACTGAACCCACTCGTTCGTAAGGGGTGCGGACGAGACTCCAGGCCAGAGACAACAGAGGCCCAGAAACTGAGCTCCCGGAAGATCCCCCGTCCATGGAGATGGACTAGGACGGCAAGGCAAGAGACCGTCTTTTGCAGAGACTAAACCTACGGTCCATACAGAGAGACAAGAAAAAGGTCGACTAGGAAGCCAGCTGGGCCAGAACCATACCAGAAGGAATTAGGAAATCAACCCCAAGAAACACAGAACCAGACAGAGGGCTAGCCCGGCTGGGAAACAAAAATGGAAAAAGGCACAACAAGAGAAACCCATCCAGAGTTGACCAATTCAAGAGAACATGCTGGAAAGACACCATGGAGAGCTGCGTATGCCTAAGCAGAAGGCGAGCACAGGAGAAAAACAACTGGAAAAAAAGAAAAATTAGCTCGACTGGTGTAATCCAGATGACTCGAACGCCCCCCATCTCGGGAGTACATGGACTGAAAAAGGGGCATCCCGGAGCAACAGACATGGAAAATGGAGGTTCCTGAGTCACCTGGAAGATGACACCTGAAGGGGAAGGAAACCCAACAGCCGCGAAACACTCCGGGAGACAAGCTTCCGTGTCGAAACAAGAAGAAGTGCGGTACAAAAAGACCGCCCCACAAATGGAATTGCGGAGAAGTCTGGGCAGGATCGCTACCCATGCCCGAGACCTCAACCATCACTATGGCCCAAAAAACCAGGAGGGCCAACCCCAAAAAGATGGCACGCCACAGCAGTCTAGGATAGTGTCCAGTCCAAGGAGACTAACCAGAGTTGGACCCCAGCGGTCTGAAAACACCAGAGCACTCCGAAGCAACATCCCATCAGGACGGTAACAAAGGGGGGGAAAAAAAGGGAACCCAGCAGAGACTCCCAGGTAAGAGGCACAGGAAGGTCACTCTAGAAGACTGTGGTTCCAGGGTCGCACTGTCAAGGGAAGGAGAAACACACCCTTCCAGGGAGATTGCGTCAAGTGAGGATGAGACCAATGGCAGGACCCAAACAACAGATGGTGGCTAGACTGGTCGCTGAGCCACACATGAGTGCGTAAATTCCTCCAACAGAGGAGAGTGCCAAGGCTGCATGAGCAGCGGTAGATAACAAAAAAATAACAAAAAACATGAGAGAGATGGCTCCATCTTGGCAGAAGATAGCGGTCAGCGAAATAGTCCTCCTAGTGGAGGGGAAAAACAAGGGGTGGTCGAGAGAAAACCCAGGCACCGACTATGCCAGCACCTTGATCCCTGTACCTCCTGTGGAAGGGGGATTGACAAGTGCACCAAGTACTGTTGAAGCATGGCTACGAATGCAAATAAGAAGCGCACACACACAGCAACCAACCGCCTTGATAGGAACACCCCATCCGGGTGAAACCCTGGACCAGATGAGTGCCAACTGAGCCATCCTAGACGTGCCTAAGGCAACAGAGCAGACGCCTGAGCCACCCTGCACAGGAAACCAGGAAAATACCTGTCGGCAGAGAGAGGGGGGGGGGGGGGGCTGAACCAGACTGTGTCGCCCCAACAGGCATAACAGAGGTGCTCAACCGTCGCAGGTCTTTAGAACAAGATCACAGGAAGGCCCAAGGCACACCCCATCGAACAGAACGGAGGCTCCACACGTGCAGAGGATCTTAGCATACGTTGGGACACATACATGGTTACCTCACGATAGTAGTGGGGTACCAAACTGCAGACACGAAGGAAGCCGCAGACATCCAAAAGTCCGGCAGAATGAAAGACTCAGCACCCAATGGTGTGTCACAACCATGCCCCTAGCAGACTAACTTGGCATTCTTAGAAAATGGGAACAAAGAGTGCAGCTGTAGCCATGAAAAGCCATGGAACCTGCAGGAGACGCCCACTCCATCTCCTAATGGTGCGACACACCAGGACTGCTGTCGCAGATGCAAGCGATGAGGGATGCATGTGGGGCAGGAAACATGCAGACACAAAAGAGGTCCCATGAACCCATAGAGGCACACTTTGTGGAACTTCACATGGAAGGAGTCACCGGACTGCAGTCGTGGGAGCAGCAGGAATGGGGGAGGTGACCTGGTGGATTAGAAAGCCATGCAGACACAGTCTGGCTATCTGGCATAGGGACCCTGGCCACACCGGGTCCCGCATTCAGAACCACACACTAAAAGTGGGCTACCAGCTTGAAGCCATGAGAGCAGCAGGCACGTGGAGACGTTCTCAAAAATACATTTAATATATGGTCCTCAGATAGTGGACGTATCAGATATTAAACTGATAAGAACAGGTACTACACTTGATCTTACCCAAAAAGCCGAGAAGCGATAGATAGTACAGCCTTGCGCTGAATCTGTCCTTATGATCACCGAAGGTAGAACGGGCTAGGAAGCCCCCACCATATCCCTCATGCAGGGACACTAAGAATACTCATGCTGCATCCTCAGAGCAGCAAAGGTATGGAGCAGCGCGCTTGGAAGCGCCTGCCAAGGTGTCACACAGCTCCGAGGCCAGGGGACAAGAGCGGGCTGGACCCAGACAAACGGAGCCGCTCAGAGAACAGAGCGCTGCCGACCCCCACAATGAAGTAGGAGAAGAGCAAGATGCTAGTGTAGGGGCGGAGCTAGTCACCGCTGGAGGCGCCCATCATCAGATCTGTGAGTAAGCACCCGCCGGCTACAGGAATGATCCGTTGTGAGCGCGAACCTGGAGAGGAGGCGCTTCCTGTCCTCCTGGTCCACGGGCTCTCGTGAAGAAGGGCGCAGCCACGTGCCGCCATAGCCCCCTGAAAAATGGAGAGTAGACGCAGCATGGTCTCCTTGCTCAGGGGAAGAAGAAGGGAGGCCATGTGCCGCCAGAGCCCTTGACTCCCGCTGGCTGAGCCCCCAGCACACATAGCTGGCAGAAAGGAAAGGTAAGCCGGAAAATAATGCCTATGGAAGGAGCTGCTGCAAAAGGCTGGTGGTTGTCCTCCACAGGACATAGTATGCAGACACAAAGCCCTCCCATGAAACTCTGAGTCCCTTATTAAAGAGGGGAGGGGGGGGGTACATACTCAGCTGCGGACGCCATCTTCTATACTCCCCTCAGGCATCTTCAACTAGCTTATGGCCAGGTTGCATTATACCAGGCTAAGATAGCGGAGTGAGCAGGGGCAGTGGGAGACCCATAACTAAGACTTGTTAACAAGTCGAAACGCATTAGTGCATTTGTTTGTACTTCTATTTTTTATTGCTACGTTACACTTGGATTTGACCTTTTTCTAATAAAGTTTTGGATTTTACCTTGTCAGGAGTCAGAAGTCTACCTTTCCACTTGCTGAGTGGGGGACTCGGACCCAGGGTACAGCCTCCAGGCGCTGGCTGCTGGCGAGATGGGGTTAACAGTACATACTCTATGTCTGTGCCCCTTCATCCTAACTAAACAGCCCTTACTAGAAAATAAAAAAGACCAGGTCTGGGGAGCTCCCAGACCTGTGTCTTGCCTCCTACTGACACTAGCTAAAACTGATTACCTCACTTCCACTGGGCGGGCATATCCTGCCAGGGAGGAGACGACTTTTTTTTTCCTATTGTCAGCACCTCCTAGTGGTAAGAGCATATACCCATCAGTAAGGTGTCCCCCAATGAAGAGCTCCTGCTCTTGCTTTATGTTCATGATGGAAATGTACGCCATGGTGCGCTAAGTCCCAGGGCACATGACATACATTTAAGTCATTGGTCCTTTACGGGTTAAAATCCAATTCAAGGAAGCAGCACTCTACAGGGTGATGAACCAACAAGTTATTTATTCACTCATCCAAATACAAAATTGCAACATTTCAATCCTACAATTAGGATCTTTTTCAAACAGTGTATTAACTGCATGCAAAACATGTATATATGGTAACATCAATTAATGATATCACAGATAAGGGGGGGTGTACATACATGTGTAAACAATGTATACAATGTTAAACTACAGTGATCATAATGACATATCAGACAGTTTCAATGCATAATTTATCCAAAGATCATGTGCAGTATCCAATACTGTGTTTACATTAGGAATAGTTTATTATAGATTGTTATAACTCATAGCATATACTTAAATTGGTAGGCCAGCAGTCACCAGTATAGTTAGTGCACAAGACATGTATCCAGACTGGAATCTACTAGGTTTCACTTGTACGATTGTGCATGTCTGGAAGTCAACCAATGACCTCCAAATGGCTGAACTAACTTGGGAACTAGGATTACATCGCTCGCAAGACGTGGAGCGGGAAAACAACTAAGTATGCCAATATACTACATATAAAAGTATGCTAATAAGACAATTCTCTGATGGAATTCTCATACAGATTCAACTGTGGTGCATCTGTTTAAAAGGTATTTGCTCCACAGTTTTGTAATGCTAGAAAGCAAACTATACCTTTTGTGCATTGTACATTTTTCCATTTGCTGTAGTTAGACAGATTTCTTGTCCACTGTAGTCAATGGTTTTAACCTGCATAAGAGAATACAAAGTATTTTTAACAAATACATGTGCAAGTGTGTGGGTAATGCTTACATTGGGCAAATCATTGCATACTGCATATAGATCCATCAGCTTACATTTTTATCTTAATCATTTACTCGCATAGGGTTAATGATTTTAATAATATCCTACATTTTTCAAAGGGTACTGCCATTTTCAGTACATTACTTCTGGACTCCCTGTAGAAGCAACACTTGACTTGCCCAGAGTAGAGGGTGCTGGCCAGATCTGAGACAACATTCTCAAACTACAAAGGACTATTCCTTTGCTGTAGATATGAAGTTTCTTGTATGGACTAGAAAACATGAATTGTAGTAATAAGTGTACAACCAAGTTTATTAGGGAACAAAGTAGCCATGGGTATAGATTTTATCATTTTTGCCTCCTGTAGGAAGAATAATAATGTCTTCAGGTTTTAGCAATCTAGAAATTTTACATTTCTCTCATTTCAAGTTAGGTTTTAAAGGAAAACGGTCACCTGTTCACCCTATAACCCGATATATATATATAACGGGTTATAGTGCGCGTGAAAAGGAGACCAATGTGGGGTCTCGGACTGCTATACCTATCTGCAGTCCGGAGCCCTGATTCTCCAAAGGTCCCCCTCTTTCAGTGCTGACTTGCGCTCTGGAGGTGGGCCTGCCGGCTGGATTTCAATATTCATAAGCGCCGGTCACGTGAGCACTCAGTAGGCACGAGCACTCATGTGACCAGCGCTTATGAATATTTAAATCCAGCCGGTGGGCCCACCTCCAGAGCGCTGTAAGAGGAGGACTTTCGGAGAATCGGGGCTCCGCACTGAAGGTAGGTACAGCAGCACAAGACCCCGCATCGGTCTCCTGTTCACCTACACTATAACCCGGTGTATCGGGTTATAGTGAGCGTGAAAGGGTGACCGTTTTCCTTTAATGTCTTTTACACATTCCAGGAGAAGAGTAAACCTTGATATAAAAGGTAAGTATTATTATGTTAATTGGAATAGAACCACCATCTGAAGTTTGGATGTTATTGTGTGTAGCTTCTGTCCTAACATTAGGTGGCAGTTATGACTGCCTGCTAAAATATTGACAAAGAAGGGGCAATGGTCACGCAGAAGCAAGCATCATAACCACCAACTTAATTCTGTAGCAAGTACAACTTTACACTTACAGCTGACTTGAATTGAATATCAAGTCCTTCTGCCATTTTGTCAGTGATTGCTGAATAACCGTCAGTTAACATTGTGTGATCTCCAGAAAACTGAGCAAAGAACTCGTTGTGATCCCAAGAACGAGCAGATACCTGTAAACAGAAGAACAAATCCATTAACCCTGACAAAGAAGTGAAAAGATTTATTTCAATCTCTGCACTGATATAAACATCTTTATATGTTTCAATAGAGATAAACAGCTGTTTATGGCCAGCAGAATGCCAAGGCCAGTTTCACATTATGTTTGTGATGTATGTATAGTATGGATGTCAGAAAAGATTCCAAAGTACATGCTGAACATGAAAAAATGTCCTTTTGGCCTCTGGCTTGCTGGTAATTATCAGTATACCAAGAGAAAAAAAAGGTTTTGGACTACACTATTCTACCAATTGGTTGGAGTTCAATAAAAAAAATATATATTTTTTTTTTTCCAGGAGCTATATTGCCACTGTATGGCATTTGTTACTGGCCTCCATTAGACATAAACATTAGGAAGCACTAGTGATGTTACTGTCCATATATTCACTGTTCTCACTAGGCCTTTCCCAACCAAGATAACTGCACAGCCTGGTAGCAGAAGAGCCCCATCCTTGTGGTAAGTCTTAACACTAGCTACATACTAGATGCCAATCTAATGATTACTGCGCTCGTTCACCCTTCAGATACAGTCACAAAAGGCCTTAGCTGTGGGCATGAGGAAGCAGCTTCTGTACAAATTCTGCTCCTGCCAAAAGAAGAGGAGGAGGCTATATCGTAGCCTGCTGCCACTGTATGCTTATACATAGGGATATGTTGCAGCCTTCAGCTGGACATATAGGCCAGGAGTCCTCAAGACATGTATGTCTAACCAAGCAAACATGATGTGAACCCAGCCTAATACGTATTCTTGGACATACATGTTGTCACAAGTGCACCCTGTACTGAGACTCTGGACAATTCTGCATTATACTTAATCTGAAACTAAGCTATGGTGTGAAAGGATAAAGTATTACAAAATGCACTGCATGTTAAAATAGTACATATTCCTGGTGTATAAAAAATTAAAGATATAACCATATTTTTAAAGCTCCTATGATATGATTTCTGACATCAACAATGATAGGAGGAGACCATGTGGCTTGAAGATACTTGCATTATGTAGATTACTTCCACAGGCATATTCTAGGTTACTAAGGTGGAACTGTAAAACCTTTTCCTCCTCATCTGTAAATTGGATTCCAGATTCCTGAATAAAAGTCTTGTAGATTTCTTGTATTTTATCTGCAAAGAACATACAGATACAGCTATATGAAAGATGTAATAAACGAAGCCATGATGCTAATGTAAACAGAGCCATAGATAGATAGATAAGAAAAAGAAAATAGCCAGCACAACTACTTTATACATGGGTGACACTGATGTGGCAAATACGCAAAAAGTATGCAAAAAAAAAAAAAATAGAGGCTCTTAGCGCACTTTTTGATCATAACGTGTCCCCCATCCACCACGCGGAGGTGGCTGCTGGCTATTTCTCTTTTTTGCTGTGCACAGGTTAGGGGGAGTGGCACCCTCTCTAGCCGTGCACCCCTCCCTGTTCACAGGAGGTTTTTTAAATTGATAGTGGATCCTGCATGTCACCCAGTCAGAGGCTATATGCCCAGCAGAGTGTGAGTGAAATGAGTGTTAGGGTCCCATCCAAAGAGAGGCCACCTCCGTGTGGTGGATGGGGGGAGACATTTTGATCAAAAAGTGTAATAAAAGCCTCCATTGTTTTGACCAAGAGTGTTGCTGCAACCTTCTTTCTGTATACTTTGTATTTGCCACAGCAGCGTGCACCCCTGTATTAGGTAGCTGTGCTGGCTATTTTTCCTTTTTCGCTATATAAGTTAGGGGGAGTGGCACCCTCTGTAGCCGTGCACCCCTTTTTGTTCACAGGAGGTTTTTTTAATTGATAGTGGATCCTGTATGTTACCCAGTTAGAGGCCATATGCCCAGCAGAGGTGAGTGGAATGAGCGTGTTAGGGTCCCAACTGAAGTGAGGCAACCTCCGCATGGTGGATCAGGAAAAAGTTTTGATCAAAAAGTGCGCTAAGAGCCTCCATTTTTTTTTTACCTAAAGTGCTGCTGCAACCTCCTTCTTTTTGCATAAAATGTATATTTATCAGGTGCACAAAATTGTGGCCTATGGTATCAGGCTTGGATAAAAATTCTAAATAAATGCTGTGTCTGTCCTGATGGTCTACGAAAATATGCAGTTAAAATTCCAAACTTTTATTATATATTATTTTATATTTTTATTATATTCCTTTTAAAAGTCCATAATGCAAGACAACACACCACCCAGTCCTAACGACATTCGCAGAATCAGACGTGTTTTGAGAACATCGAGTGGCTCTTCTTGCTTTCCTATTAACCCACAAGAAACAATCACAGGTAATGACTGGCTAAGGTAGGTCACTGTTATGTGTCAAACTGGAAGTGCTGCTCAACTGAAATTGGGTACTTTGGGACGGAGATCAGGGCAGGTGAGTATAAATCATTTTTACTTTTTATCCGAACTTGTACACCATGATTATGTGGCGTCTGACAACCCCTTTACCTCTTTAAGAGAAGCATAGAAACAGTGGTGTGTACGGCAAGACCTGAATAGATGTAGATAAAAAGTGAAGAGGGCATGTATGTGGCCATACAATTGAAACTAGAGGGAACACACATTTTAGCCAATTTCACAGTATACAGTAAAAACACTTTGCAACATCCAGAAATATGCTCCCCAGAAATGTATAGTACCTCCAAGTGGGACATCCTGATGCTGACTTTTATCTTTCCTCCATTCTGCAACAACATCCAGTATGGCATTAAAATGAAAATCCATGCGTTTATCTATAGCTTCATCTGTTATTCTTCCTCCTTCCTGAATCAAATCACATTTTTCCCGAAGTTTACGCATTTTAATCCCAATCTGTCATACAAATAAATTGTGGTATGAGACAAAGAACCAAAAGCAAAAAAGGAGATTTTTATGCTTACCATAAAATCTCTTTCTTGGAGGATCCATTGGGGGACACAGACCTTGGGTATATGCTGCTGTCACTAGGAGGCTTGACACTATGGTAACAAGAAAAAAAGTCAGCCCTCCCAGCAGGATATACCCGCCCACAGGCACCTTAGCTAATCATTTTTGATCCCAGAGCAGTAGGAGAGGACCCGCAGGGAAGAAAAAAAAAACAGAAACTGTCCGAGGAACCGCAGAATAAAAATCAACTGAAAAAACACCCTCGGACAGGTAAACAAACCAGGAACACCAGAAAATTGGGTGGGTGCTGTGTCCCCCAATGGATCCTTCAAGAAAGAGATTTTATGGTAAGCATAAAAATCTCCTTTTCTTTATTGGCTCCATTGAGGGACACAGACCTTAGGACATACCAAAGCAGTCCCCAGGGTGGATAAAAGAGAATCAAATTAGGTGGAAGGCTGGACCACAGCCGCCTGCAACACCTTGCGACCCAGACTAGCATCAGCAGATGCAAAGGTATGAACATGGTAGAAATTTCGTAAAAGTGTGCAAAGACGACCAGGTGGCCGTTTTACAAACTTGTGAGGCCGAAGCCCTGTTGCGGAGCACCCAGGAGGCCCAGACAGAACGAGTGGAATGGGCTGAACCCTAAAGGGCGGAGTCTTCCCCTTGCAGCAATAAGCTTCTGAAATAGCTGAGCGGATCCACCAAGAAATGGTGTCCTTTGAAGCTGGTAGTCCTTTACGACGACCTTCCATAAGAACAAAAAAGGAGTCACACTGGCGAAAGGAAGAAGTGACTGAGAGGTAGGTCCGAACAGCTCTGACCACATCCAGTTTATGGAGCAAACGTTCCTTGGAATGAGAAGGAGCCGGACAAAAAGACGGGAGGACGATATCCTCATTGAGATGAAAGGCGGAAACCACCTTAGGTAAGAAGGACAGAATCGGGCGAAAAACAACCTTGTCCTGGTGGATGATCAGGAAGGGAGGGCGGCAGGATGGAGCTGCCAGCTCCGAAATCCTCCTAATCCTCCGCAATCAGGAACACCAGACGTAGACGTAGCAGAACGTCCAAGAGAGGTTCAAAGGGAGTAGCCTGCAGGGCCCCAAGAACCAAGTTCAGATCCCAAGGGGGAGTAGGCGATCTGTGAGGCGGGCCACGTGAGCCACCCCCTGAAAAAAGGTCCGGATAGGAGAATTGGACGACAGGGAGCATTGAAAGAGAATGGAAAGAGCTGAAACTTGGTAAGACCGCCAAGTACGGTGGTAAATCTTCGCAGAAGAGGGCTTGATCATAATGCGGACAACCCAGGCCGAAAACCCCCTGGCTCTCAAAACCGCGGTCTCAACCGCCACGCGGTCAAATGCAGCGACTATAAACTGGGGTGGCAAAGAGGACCCTAAGAGAGCAAGTCTGGACAGAGTAGGAGGTGCAGCGGCACATCGACCGGTAGCCGGACCACGTCTGCGTACCACGCCCTCCTGGGCCAGTCCGGAGCCACAAGAATGGCGGGGACGCCTTCCACCTTGAGCTTCCTCAGAATCCTGGGAATGAGAGGAAGGAAGAGATAGGGTAGGGCAAAGTGCGCCAAGGGATCCCGGGACTTCGTCACAAAGCGAGGAACCTTGTGGTTGAGGCGCAATGCGAACAGGTCCACATCTGGAGTGCCCCAGAGATTGCAGATGTGCGCAAACACTTCTGGATGAAGAGACCACTCGCCTGGGTCGGCGGAGGATCGGCTGAGAAAGTCCGCCGCCCAGTTGTCCACACCCGGTATGTGAATCGCTGAGATGGATGGAACTCTGAGTGCCGCCCAAAGAAGAATCTTTGAGACCTCGGCCATCGTTGCTGAGCTGCGGGTGCTGCCCTGGCAATTGATGTAAGCCACAGCTGTGGAGTTGTCCGAATGGACACGAACAGGACAGTCCCGGAGAAGATGCTCTCAATGGCGTAGGCAAAGATAGATTGCCCTGATTTCCAAGAGGTTGATGGAGAGAAGGGATTCTTGGGAGGACCAAAGGCCCTGTACTGTCAGGTCCTTGAAGACCCCTCCCCATCCGCTGAGACTGGCATCTGTCATGATGACTTGCCAGGAGAGGGGCAGAAAGGATCGCCCCTGACAAAGAAGAGGGGAGCGCAGCCACCACAGAAGGGAATGACGGGATCTGGGGGGCAGGATGATCCTGCGATCGAGGGACAGCGGAGATCTGTCGAACCGGGACAGGAGAGCAAGTTGAAGAGGTCGACAATGAAATTGAGCAAAACGAACGGCTTCGATGGTCGCCACCATCCAGCCCAGGACCTCCATGCAGAATTGAAGGGAAACTGGAACGGGTTTCCAGAGAATCCGAACTCCCAATAAAAGAGTCATGCGCTTGTCCGACGGGAGCTGGACTCTGGCAGACGCCGTGTCGAACTGGAGTCCCAGGAAGACCAGAGACAAGGAAGGAGTTAGGTTGGACTTGGCCCGATTGATCATCCAGCCGAACCAAGACAAAGTTTGAAGAGTGAGGTGGAGACTCCCCTGATTCTGGGCCCTGGTTGGAGCCTTGACCAAGAGGTCATCCAGGTAGGGCGACCACTCCTGCCAGGACCTTGGTGAAAACCCTCGGAGCAGTGGCCATTCCGAAGGGAAGAGCCACAAACTGAAAATGGCCCTCCGGGACTGCGAAGCGAAGATAACGCTGATGTGCTGAGAAGATGTCAGTTGAGATGCTTCAGGTCCAGGATTGGGCGAATGGAGCACCCTTTTTGAGCACCCTTTTTTTGGGGACCACAAACAGATTGGAATAGAAACCTGAAAAATGCTCCCTGGGAGAACTGGGATAATCACTCCCTGAGCGATGAGGGACCGAAGCACACCCCGAAAGGCCCTTACCACAGAAGGGAAACGCGGGGGGCGTGAACGAAAAAAGCAGTCCTTCGGAAAGGAGGCAAACTCTATTCGATAGCCGTTGGAAACGACATCTCAGACCCAGGAATCTTGTACGTGGGCACACCAGACGTCCCGGAAAAGTAACAGACGACCTCCCACCCGAGAAAAATCTGCGGGTGGGGGTGTCCCTTCAGGCAGAGGTCGGTTTACGGGTGCCCGCTTTGGCCGCAAACCGACCTGAATGGTTCTCAGATTTCCAGGAGGGACGGGCCCTGTGAGGGCACCTGCCTGGCCACCCTACCAGAGCCAAACGTCCAAAAGGACCGAAAAGGAGGTCGACCTCCGGCGGGAGTCGGTATTGCGAGACTTATTCTGAGGCAATAAAGAACTCTTACCTCCTGTAGCCTCTGAGATAATCTCATCCAGGCGTTTACCAAACAGGCGAGAACCTGTAAAAGGTCCGTTTGAGATATTTTGGAAGCAGCATCAGCGTCCCAGGCTTTGAGCCACATGGAACGACGTAGCACCACCTGATTACCGTGGCAAAGGCCGTACAACGAGCCAACTGCATGGAAGTCCCCAGCAGCAGAGTTGAAGTGCTAAGTCCACCAGTTCCTCAGTAGGGGACCCAGACAGAATACCCTGTCAGATTTGGGAAGCCCAGATAGAAAGGGCTTTTGACACCCAAGCAGAAGCAAAAGCAGTAAGTAATGAAGAACCTGCTGCTTCAAAGGCAAATTTTGCCAGATTTTCAATTCTCTTATTTGCCTGGTCTTTAAAGGAAGCTGCACCTGCCAAAGGCAGGGTAGTGGATCTTGACAGGCGGGAGACAGGTGTTTCCACTGTTGGAGGGGATGTCCACTTTTCAACGAGTTCCTTGACAAAAGGAAGTTGTGCCTGAACCTTTTTAGTACCCTGAAAACGTTTGTCAGGATGTTTCCAGGCAGTTTCTAGTAAGGCATTGAATTCAACATGAGAGCTGAAAACCTTAGGAGAGGGACGGGAGTGGTGAACGGAGACTTCTGTAGCTGCGTCCGCAGTGCCTGGGTCCTCAAGGTGAAAGGTGTCCTTTATGGCCGAGACCAAGTTGTCTACTATGCCAGCAATGTCGGTTCGGTCCTCTGAGTCAGAGGCAAAACTTGAGGCCTCATCTTCCAGTTCCCCAGGAGAGTGGGAGCGGGTGGAGGCAGCCTTGGATGAAGGCGAAACTGACCTGGTACACAGATCTGGAGACCTAAAGCGGCAACCAGGAGAGCGGCCCTTAGAAGAGTGGTGGTTCTGGGGAGCCAAGGAGGAGGGGCGATACCTGTGAGGAGAGCGCCTATTTCTACTGCCGGACTCTGGCGACGAGCCAGAGGACAAACCCCTAGGACGCTTGTGAGGGTGCCTGGAATAAGGGGAAGGAGAGCGAGGCTCTCTGGAGGATTGGCATAAGGAAGACTTCTCCAAAGCTGTCACCACAGAACGGGAGACCTGCGCCAAATCGGAAATAGACTGGGAGAAGGAAGACACCCACTCCAGAGGGGGGAGCAGAGCCCACAGGTCCTATTGGGACATCCTGGGAAGATATACCAGGAGGGCCGGGAGGCGCAGTGGTGCAGGCAGGGCAAGTGGGATCAGCAGAACCACAAGGCATTTTAAGTTTGCAGTCCCTACAGGCATAATAGGTGACCAGGGTCCCAGGTACCTGTCTGAAGGGGGGGGTTCAGTCCTGGGGTCTGACATAGTGCAAGCAAGATAAAAAATTAAGCAGTCTCACCCAGAGTCTGTGTCCCTCCTGAAGAGGAAAAAGTACAGTTCTCTGCTTCTGTGAGAACTAGAGCCGGAAGGAGGGGGGGGGGGGGGAGAGGAGCAGGGAGGCTAGACCAATGCGCTGAAGGGGGCCGAATCAACCGTAGGAGAGCCCTCATTGGTCAGAAATGCTCCTTGAAGCGCGCACACCGCGCTGATAGGAAGGCACAATGCTCACAATGCGCGCGTTAAAGCACGATAGGACCCGAAGCCCAGCCAGCATAGAGTGGGCAGGGCTAAGGTCCGGGAGCTCCGTGTATTGCAGCCAGCCTGCAAAGGCCTCCTAATGCCTGTACCGTACCGAGGGTGAGGCCGAAGAAGGCAGGGTGCCGCCGGCTAGCTCGAACTGTGCTGAGGACAGTAAGCGAGCTCTTGTGCTCTGGTCGCATTGCATGCGCACAGAAGTAAGTGCCAGTAAAGTATACTGAATGAATTCACAGTGATAAAAAACCCTCTCCTGCACCGCACAGCGTCCCCACATCCCAAATGGCCAACCAGGTGAAGCTGTAAGCGAGAATAAAGAGGAGTGGGCATCAAACAGGGGGTCTCCAGAGGTTGAGAATGCCCAAACGTGTAGAAAAAGAAGGGGGGAATACTCACCTTTTTTCTAGGAGACTTACCTCATGAAGTCTTCAGTCAGTTTTTAGTCACCTGCATTATGCTGGGCTCAGACAGCGAGACGAGCAGGGAGAGTAGGGTGACCTGGACCCAAAGGTACAACCCCAGGCGCTGACCAGTGGCGAGAAGGGGTTAACATTACATGACTCGATGTCTGTGCCCCTTCTTCGCAAACGGGGAAACAGTGAACGCTATGTTCCTGAGACCTCACCTGAAAAGAGAAAAATCTAACTAAACGTCCCTAAACTGAAAAATAATAAAAATTGACAAGGTCTGGAGCTCCAGACCAAGTATCTGCCTCCTACAGACACTAAGCTAAAACTGATTAGCTCAGGTGCCTGTGGGCGGGCCAGACTTTTTTCTTGTTACCATAGTGTCAAGCCTCCTAGTGACAGCAGAATATAACCAAGGTCTGTGTCCCCCAATGGAGCCGATAAAGAAAAAATCCATACTGGTAATACAGAAATACCATAACTTGAGGAAGAGTTAAAATGGATAACTGAATCTTGTCATTACACATAAATAAAGATTATCAATTTTATAATAAAACTATATAATCATACTTGGGTTTTCTCACCATACCATCCCCACTTGTGAATCCAATTTGGATGTGATCAACTGGTAAAAGGGCCACTCAACGAAATGTTTTTCCCCTACATAGTAGTATCATACACAGCACTAATAATTATATAGTGCCAACAAATTACAAAGCACTTTTTAATTTTGAGGGTACAAATTAGGACAAATTTCAGACATTACATTATTATGCACTAATTATTAAAATAAGAGCCTTGCTTGCAAATTATCATGGGACAATGGAAATCGGTATTATTATTATTATGAATTTACTAGCTTACTGAATCAATCGTACTGCTGCGAGAAAGCAGTGGTGTACAACACAAACAGACTTCCTTCCTTTACGTCTATCTTGAAAAGCAGAGCAAAACTTCAGAGGTAGCAGGAATTTGCGTGGCGCTGACCGGAATGGACACAATGCAGGTGCGGTGACTTGAGATAAAATTATTTATTAACCAAGATGCAACGTGTTTCACTGTGCAAGCGCATGCCTGCCTGAGGAAGCTGCGCTTGCACGGTGAAACGCGTTGCATCTTGGTTAATAAAGAATTTTATCTCAAGTCACCACACCTGCATTGTGTCGGTTCCAGTCAGCGCGACGCAAATTCCTGCTACCTCTGAAGTTTTAGTCTACTTTTAATGTTCTACCAGGAAGGCTGCAGACGGGAACTTTTTGATAATTATTACGTGCTGTCCATCGTTGTGTATGTCGGTACACTAGCGGAGTTGATAAGCGACCACCTGATTTTCCTTCCACTCCAGCACGTGTGATACTCCACATGGAGCTCCTTCGTATCTTGTTTTTACTTCAAGTGCAACTGTCATGAAATCTGGGTGCAATAACCTTCACACAGCTTTGCTGTATGACACGCATGTTAGATTAGCTGAAGGGTGCATACGCTGGGACCTGTGTGTCAATCACACAGTGGTCCCAGCGCTGACATACAGGGGGTGGGCGTGGTGGCGGCAGGGCATCGCGTACCTCACACCACGCCTATCAGACCATCAGTGGCTTTGATCAAAAGCATTTTTTTGGGGTCATGAAAGCCTGCAAATATTAGGTAAAAACATTGCTATACCCACCACCTGCACATAGTACAAAGGCTGTGTGAATACTACAGAGGAAATTATTTTCTTTTTGGAATGCTCTCTGATGACATGACAACCACAGTTCTCTCTGCTGACGTTATTATAATAATAATAACGCTTTATTTATTGTTGTCCTTAGTGGGATTTGAACCCAAGTCCCCAGCACTGCAAGGCAGCAGTGCTAACCACTGAGCCACCATGCTGCCCTTAGCATACATCTGCTATGCATGGTTGCTAAAATGGACAGAGATGTCAGCAGAGAGCACTGTGTTCGTGATGTCATCAGTGTTCCAAAAAGAACATTCAGCAGCTAATAAGTACTGGAAGGATTACGATTTTTTTAATAGAAGTAATTTACAAATATGTTTAACTTTCTGTCACCATTTGATTTAAAAGAAAAAAGGTTTTCACCGGAGTACCCCTTTAAGTACTTATAGGTACAAATAGGCAGATACCAGGTCTTCATTACCTTTACTGTTTTGGTTTATTGTTATGGTTATTAACTATCTTTGCTATAATAATATGCAATTATATTTAAAAGTATTTGAAAGTGCTACTTGTGATGATTGTCTATAGAACTAATTGTGGAGGATTTGATTTTCTATTCTCATTTGTGATGCTAGACCCTCTTTATTAGCCTGATCTGCACATCAGCTACTCTATTAGGACTTTGCACTTATAACAATGTCTATTTTCATGTTTATATTGTTAAACAATTTCAATAAAAAACAGAAACAATGAAAAAATAAAATTAGAAATTTTAAGCATAAAAGTAAACATCAGTAACAAATCATTTCTATTGCAGGTTACATATAGGACCAGTGGAAAGTTGAATGAATTTTGCACATTGTTACTGCAAAGTGCAAATGTTAAAGGGGTTGTTCCATTTTAGTATATTACTAAGATATGCCATCACTTTATAAGTCGTAAGGGCCTGACATATGGGACTCCACTGTTGCTGAGCAAGAACGGGCTACAGCAGATTTAGTGCTGTGGTCCCTTTATAGTACGTCACTGCACAGCAGCACCTGGCACAGCTATATCAGTCAATATTTTAGATTTCTGCTGATTCCTTTCCAGATTGGGCAGGTTTTTTTTGTCCATGTTCCCTGAAGGACTTGGCTGTTGGTTCTTGATCCAATGCTTTCCTCTCAGTGTAATCTTATTGCATTATTCGATCTCTCTTTTTTATTTTCAACTTAAAGGGGTACTCCGCTAAAAGCATAGGGGATAAGATATCTAATCGCGGGGGTCCCGCCACTGGGGACCCTGGAGATCTCTGCTGTGGCACCCCTGTCATTCGATGCACGAAGCAAACTCCGCTCCATGCCTGATGACTGGCGAACACGGCCGCCATGCCCCCTCCATTCATGATAATGGGAGGAGGTGTCATGCCTTCACACCCCCTCCCATAGACATGAATGGAGGAGGCATGCATGAAATCACAAATGTGGAAGCTCCAGGCTTCCGTGTTCCAGACGCCACCGCTGCCGCCCTGGAGATTGCATGGGTCCCCAGTAACGGAACCCTCGCGATTAGACATAAGATGTAAGATTAGGATAAGATGTTTTCAGCAGAGTACCCCTTTAAACTTGTGCCCGTTTAATAATATGTATATATGTGCAGTAAGTTCACTTGTCTGGACACAAATGGCTCCAAATGTTATTACCATTTTACTTGTCTTTTGGATTATATTATTGTGTATTCCTTTTTTTTCATGATTTGTTTCAAGATTTTTACTTATTTGCTTCACAATGTCACGTAAGTAATAAAGGCATTAACCACAGAAACCCACTTGCTCACACATTATCGCAATGGGATTGTTGATGCAACCATTCACAATCTGCGCTCCTTTTCCAATGGTGACTCCCTTAAATGATTTGTCATCCCAAACTCTACCACCAATTCTGTCTCTTGCTTCAAGTATCATCACCTACAATAAAATGTAAAAATAAGATTAAATTCTTCTCATGCAGTGAAAACTATATGAACACACAGGTAATAGGCTTTTCAAAAGGAAAGCTGACACCAGCGTCACCACACAAACCTGCTTGTACAGGTGAATAGTGCAGCTGAGGCTGATTACAGTGGCATTTAACTTTTTTAAATGTTGCTCCCAAGATTTGGCTCAAAATCATTATATGTAAATTAGCTGCTTTGGTGCAGTCAGGGCGTTCTCTAGAGGTGCACTGGTATGGTCACGCGGCTTGTCTCTGGATCACAACTCCTCGTGATGTCATAGCCCCGCCCCTCGTGACATCACACCCCGCCTCCTCAATGCAAGTCTATGGGAGGGGGCATGAAAGCCATCACACCCCCACCCATAGACTTGCCTTGAGGGGGCGGGGCATCACAAGGGGGCGGGGTTATTACGTCACAAGCTTCCGGCGCAGGCTCCAGTGTTCGGAACAGTTTGTTCCAAACGCAGAGCAGTGGAGTACCCCTAAATATTCATTAGTTTGCCCATAAGCATGTAACCCTTAAATGCAATCTCACACATGTACAGTGGGATCTCCAGCACGGCTGTGCTTCCAGGTGTGCTGGAGATCTTAATACATGTGCTTGACCCCTTAAGCACTCCAGTGGAAAACTTTTTTTTTTTACCTGTTAAGGACCCAGGACGTACCTGGACGCCCGTGGGAATTTCGGTCCCTGCCGTGCGACGGGCAGGAACCGGACCGGGGTGACTGCTGATATCGATCAGCAGGCACCCCACGAAAATGCCCATGGGATCATCAGACTGGCGATTTGCGGCTATTCCAGGTCATACGGGTCTATGGTGACCCGGTGAACCGGAAAATAAGGGGGATCGGGGTTGTCCAAGACACCCACGTTCCCCCTGAAGGGATAGGAGTGAGATGGCAGGGGTGTCACCCCTCCTATTCCTGCTATTGGTCGTCTAGAAGCGACGACCGATAGCAAATCGGGGGCGGTGGGGTTAACTTTCGGTTTCCCCGTTCTGCCCACCCACAATAGGCGGGGCAGAACGGAGAAAACGAGGAGGACCGGCATCGAAGGTCCACTCACCCATCGGCGGTGGCAGCAGGCGGCGATCGGCGGCGGTGATCACGTGCGGCTGGCTCCCTGGATCCAACGGAAGCCGGTGAGTTGCCTAGCAATATCTGGAGGGCTACAGTTTGAGACCACTATACAGTGGTCTCTAAACTGTAGCCCTCCAGTTGTTGCAAAACTACAACTCCCAGCATGCCCAGACAGGTGTTTGGGCATGCTGAGATTTGTAGTTTTACAACAGCTGGAGGGTCACAGTTTGGAGATCACTGTGCAGTGGTCTCTAAAATGTAGCCCTCCAGATGTTGCAAAACTACAACTCCCAGCATGCCCAGACAGGTGTGTGGGCATGCTGGGATTTGTAGTTTTGCTATATCTGGAGGGCCACAGTTTGGAGATCACTGTGCAGTGGACTCTAAACTGTAGCCCTGTAGATGTTGCTAAACTGCAAACCCCAGCATGCCCAAACAGCTGTCTCGGCATGCTGGGAGTTGTAGTTGCGTACCTCCAGCTGTTGCATAGCTACATCTCCCAGCATGCCCTTCGGAGATCAGTACATGCTGGTAACAGAACCTAACTCAAGGTTTTCCCACCAGTGTGCCTCCAGCTGTTGCAAAAGTACAACTCCCGGCATGCGCGGTCTGTCAGTACATGCTAGGAGTTGTAGTTTTGCAACAGCTGGAGGTTTGCCCCCCATGTGAATGTACAGGGTACATTCACACGGGCGAGTTTACAGTAAGTTTCCTGCTTGAGCAAATTTTTCGCCGCAGCGCAAGCTCCTAGCCGGAAACTCACTGTAAACCTCCGCCAATGCGGATGCACCCTAAAAAAATACTACACTAACACATAATAAAAGGGTAAAACACTACATATACACCCCCTTACATGGTCCCCCCCACAATAAAAATGACAAAACGTATCGTACAGCAGTGTTTCCAAAACTGAGCAGCCAGCTGTTGCAAAACAACAACTCCCAGCATTTCCGGACAGTCACTGACTGTCCAGGAATGCTGGGAGTTTAGGCTGGCACAGAGGGGGACTAGACAGAAAGGGCGTCAAAAACCTGCTACACTATATCATAGTAAACATATTACACCTTGTGCAAATAGGGCAAAAGAAAGTGCATAGCATGACATTCATGAGATAAACATCTAAACATATTATTGCAAAGCCATTTCATACCCTGTATAGATGTATTAAAGGTGCAGAGTAGTGCAGCAGGAGTGATGCCACCCCAACGTACGTTTCGGTACGGTCCTTCGTCCTGGGGACGAATGACCGTACCGAAATGTACGTTGGGGTGGCGTCACTCCTGCTGCACTACTCTGCACCTTTAATACATCTCCTCCCCCTTTGTTTTGCTTGTAATTATTTTAATCATATTTAATAAAAATATATTTTATATTTCAACAAATGACTCCAAATTCTGGCGTTTTTATACAATTGTCAGGAGTGCATTATGAAGCCCATACAGTGGTAATCTCTGTTTATAGTCTTTTTATGGTTGCCCAGTAATAGCCTATGGAGGGTGTAGGATTTTCCCCCAATTCTGTAGATATATATATATATATATATATATATATATATATATATATATACCAGCAATAAATCCAACAGCACTCACGGGTTCAAGTGAAAAAACACAACAGTGTTTATTTAAACCATGTTCAGATGCAACGTTTCAGTGATATCCAACACCTTTTTCAAGCATGGTATACAAATGTGCAAGACAAACCTTTATATGGTATCATATTAAGTTAATTACAGACTCCAATCAGTATAATCAAACAAAATTCATACAGTAAAAAGACATGATCAATACAAAATTTATAATATGAAAAAGTGCAAGTGATAACAGTGTGTTCAGAAACAACAATGGTCGCCGTACATACAATAGATCATCGTTGTTATTAAAAATATAAAGTGCAGATAATAAAGGCGCAGCTGCAACTGTGTCTTCCAGTGATTAAAAAAAACATTGCCATGGGGACAGACCACTCACCTCCCGCGTATGGGCGCCGCCATTACGGCGTCTCACATGCAGTCATATGGCTCCCGGTCATGTGACGCTCCCGAGCTCCGCCCCGTCATCACGTGACCGGAGCGAACACTCGCGCATGCGCGCCTGCCACTTTGATGCCGAAAACGGCATCAAGAGACCTGGCGGAGACACGGGAGCGCCACAAGCACCAGGACCAAACTGACATCATGAATCCCAATGTAGAATAGCAAATTAGAATACAAATAGTGTCTAAAAAAGATAAATGGTGATGTACAAAATAGATAAATAAATACAGGGGCAAAAAACATCATTATCATCAAAGGTCATGAAAAAAATATAAAGCCGTTCTCACTCGGTCTGTGAATGACGGGGAAACCTATCAGTAATAGAAAAGTTTTAATAGTACGCCAACAAACGCATCAAAAAACGCATCATGTGTATAGGGGAGAGAAATTTTTTTTTTTTCTGGTTATGTCAGTGGATACGTCAATGGGCACACAAATGTACATAGGTGTACAGATGTGCATCCAGAGGCACATCCACGGAGAACATCTCACCTAAGGTAAGGGGGGAAAGGTATACTCGTGTAACTAGATAAAAAAGTGAATACTTAAATGTGGAATCAAAGTTCCACAATGTGCCCAAAAAAGATGGTATAGTATGTGGATAAGTATGTATATATGTATATACATGCATGTAAGGACCAACATATCAAAGTTGGTATACAAAAAATATGAAAAAATAACAAATATATAGAGTGCAGTGAGTATAATAATAATAATAATAAAAAAATATACTAACCGTAAAAAAATAAAATAAATGCTAAGTGTCTAATGTGAATGTATGTCTCCAATCCCCACATGCATAATGATTCTCCATATGCACATATGGATCTTTAACCTTCCTAAAAAAGTATATAAATACATGGCATTGCCCCTCCTTTGTACATCACACATAACAAAAATTCTCATATAATCGTAAAAAAATTTTTTTTTATTACACACATGGAAGAGTAATGTAAAGAATTATAATAGTATATTCCGTGTCGGTCTGTTTGGTCTGTCCCCCGACAAGTAAATACTTCAATATCTAAAACAAAACAGAGAGAAAGTATCAATAATATATGTTACATCGTATACCACTTAAATACATTCTCAATAGTAGACATTGGCCTACGCATTATATATAGCCGATGTAACAGTAAAATCTACATTCAGGCCACGTGGGCGTAACGTGTCCAACTCATGAATCCAATATAACTCATGTTTCTTTAAACGATTAATTCTGTCTCCTCCCTTCTTACTCTCTGGTACATGGTCAATTAATGTAAACCGCAACTCTCCTTCCGTGTGACCCGCCTCAACAAAATGTTTAGATACCGGCAGATTCAGTCTAGCCTTCCTGATCGAATACCGGTGCTGGTTGAGGCGGGTCCGGAAGTCGAGTGTGGTCTCTCCAATGTAAAGTAATTTACAGGGACATGAAAGTGCATAGATGACAAAGTGCGACGTACAGGTTAAAAATAATTTCAATTTATATTCCCTTAATGTTAGAGGGTGTACAAACAAAGTGCCCTTGTTCATCCTTGGGCAGTTGATACAAGTGCCACAAGGAAATGAACCCTTACGATTAACTGTCAAATACTTTTGTCGGTCCATCGGGCTTGTGGATACGTCGGTTTTCACCAAACGATCTTTCAAGCTCGGTGGCTTCCGATAAGACATCAACGGGGGTTGACAGAACTCTGGAATTTCAGAATGACATTTACTCAAGATACCCCAATGTTTCCGTACCACACCAGCGATCTTATCTGATCTACTGTTAAATGTAGACACAAATGCAATCCTTGGTGGCTTAGGAGTTTTTTCAGTCTGGTGAATTAGTAGTTTACGATCCAATTCTAGGGTCTTGTCCTTACTTGCTAAAAGTAAATCACGTGGATACCCTCTGCGTGCAAAGTTATCCACCATTTTGTCTAGGGCCGGTAAGACTCTGTCGTCCACTCCCACCACCCGGCGGGCCCTCATCATCTGACTTGACGGGAGGGACCTTACCATGGGGCGGGGGTGGTGACTGTCATACATTAAAACAGAATTGCTGTCCGTCGGTTTCGTGTACAGATCGGTGGTCAGCCGTCCACCGTCTATACATACCAACGTATCTAGAAATTGTACTGAAACCATAGAAGAAGTTAAGGTAAATTTAATATTAGTATGGATATGATTTAAAAACCCCAAAAAATCCAAAAGTTGTTCGTGTGTACCCGTCCAAATTAAAAAGACATCATCTATGTAGCGCCACCACCCCAGCACATGGCTGAAGTGGTGGCTCACATAGATGAATGTCTCCTCCAGGGCCGCCATGAACATGTTCGCGTACGTGGGCGCCACGTTCGTGCCCATGGCGGTCCCGGACAACTGCAAATAAAAAATATAATTAAACATAAAATAATTATGTTTCAGTACAATTTCAAGTAATGTCAAGATCAATTTACTCTCCTCCTGTGAATGGTCCAGTGAGATAGCCAGCTGGACTGCCTCCAATCCTGCTTCGTGGGGTATAGACGTATACAATGAAGAGACGTCTAAAGACGCCAAAATTGTGTTTTCAGGAATGTTAATTGATTCAATTTTTCTAAGAAAATCCGCTGTGTCTCTAATGAAAGACTTCGAGTTCACAGCGTAGGTTCTTAGTATCCTGTCCAAAAAAATAGAGATCTGGCTGGTAATCGACCCCCTCCCGGAGACAATTGGTCTACCGGGAGGGTCCACGAGAGATTTGTGGATTTTAGGCAAAATATATAGAAATGGAGTCGTTGGACAAGGAACCACAAGAAAATCATAAAGTGCTTTATCGATCAAACCCCTTTGTAGAGCAGGACCTAGGCACTCTCGGATCCTACTGGCTATCTCTCTTTTTGGGTCACTTTTCAATTGTTTGTACGTAGTCACATCAGATAATTGCCTATAGACTTCACTCAAGTACTTTGATCGGTCCATGACCACAACCGCCCCGCCTCTGTCGGCGGGTTTTACCACCAGGTTGTGGTCATGGACAATTTGGTTTAATGCAAGTTGTTGTTTTCTGGTCAAGTTAGGGCGTATTGACACATGTTGTTCTGATTTTAATTTTTCAATGTCCTGTCTCACTAGTGCGCAAAAAGTATCGATCGCACTGGAGCTAGTATGTGGGTTAAAGTTGCTGGGGGGCTTCAAGCACAAATCTCCAGCCCTAAAGCTCACATCCCTGCAATCAGCGAGATCCACTTGTGAAATTACAGTTTTATTAGCAAACATTGCTTTCAGCTTAAGTTTCCTAAAAAATTGATGGCAATCTAACTCGACCTGAAACCAGTCCGCATGAAAGGTCGGGCAAAAGTTAAGGCCCTTGGACAAAAGATCAGTCTGTGCTATCGTTAAATTAACAGAAGAAATGTTTACCACTTCTTTTTGTGTCGATTCTGGGCTGTTCTTGGTGTCCGTTGTCTGTTCCTTGTACTCCCGTTTATGGCGCTTGCCTCCTCTCCGGGTGGGACGTCGCTTGTGTGTTGATGAAGATCTAACAAAATCCTGTGTTACGGTATTAGAGGAAGGAAAATCATTAGTTGCAGTCTGAGCTCTGTCTTTCAAGTCAGGTTTGGTGTCTCTAGTTTTCCTAGGTGACCGTCTAGTCACAGACTGAGACCCCCACATATAGATCCGGCCATTGCTGTAGTCGGTGGAGTCTCTGTACCATTTATGTCTCTTGGTATTTTCAACCTCATTTTTCAATTTTTGTAGAAAGACAGAGTGTTTAGAAATGAATTTGTCAAAATCCTCCTCAGATAAAGTCGATTTCAATGTCATCTCAGCATTTGTCATCCTGTCTTTCACAGTCACAATATCTTTTTGTAACATATCCATATTCAATAGAATTAAATCCAGTGAAAACCTATTGGCAAGTAACTCATAGCGTTGTCTGTACTCGGGGTTCCCCATATAAGCATTCTCTCTGGGTTGAAGGCGCATCCCCCTTGGTACTTGCTCAGATTTATAGTACTCGCCAAGTGTAGACAAATGTAGGGTTAGAGACAGCAACCGTCTGGATTCATTCTCATATTGTCTTTGTAGATCTATATTAGTCGGGACATGCAAGAAGGACATATCTTTGTTTGATTATACTGATTGGAGTCTGTAATTAACGTAATATGATACCATATAAAGGTTTGTCTTGCACATTTGTATACCATGCTTGAAAAAGGTGGTGGATATCACTGAAACGTTGCATCTGAACATGGTTTAAATAAACACCGTTGTGTTTTTTCACTTGAACCCGTGAGTGCTGTTGGATTTATTGCTGGAATTTATGGATGTGGTCTGCGACTGGGACCACGTTTTCTTCCTATTGCAGCCGGATTACTATCTCGAGACTTACAGGGGTTGTGCTGTCCTCCGCCATTTGGAAATAGACATTGTTCAGTCTGGTTGGATCTGCACCCCGGCTGCTTATTATAGCCCACAATGGAGTCTACAACTGGTAAAGTACCTGCTAACCATGCTTCTTCATTTTCTAATGCCGACATTGGCCACATCTTGGGGGCAGCAGAGGGAGATATGTCCTTCTTGCATGTCCCGACTAATATAGATCTACAAAGACAATATGAGAATGAATCCAGACGGTTGCTGTCTCTAACCCTACATTTGTCTACACTTGGCGAGTACTATAAATCTGAGCAAGTACCAAGGGGGATGCGCCTTCAACCCAGAGAGAATGCTTATATGGGGAACCCCGAGTACAGACAACGCTATGAGTTACTTGCCAATAGGTTTTCACTGGATTTAATTCTATTGAATATGGATATGTTACAAAAAGATATTGTGACTGTGAAAGACAGGATGACAAATGCTGAGATGACATTGAAATCGACTTTATCTGAGGAGGATTTTGACAAATTCATTTCTAAACACTCTGTCTTTCTACAAAAATTGAAAAATGAGGTTGAAAATACCAAGAGACATAAATGGTACAGAGACTCCACCGACTACAGCAATGGCCGGATCTATATGTGGGGGTCTCAGTCTGTGACTAGACGGTCACCTAGGAAAACTAGAGACACCAAACCTGACTTGAAAGACAGAGCTCAGACTGCAACTAATGATTTTCCTTCCTCTAATACCGTAACACAGGATTTTGTTAGATCTTCATCAACACACAAGCGACGTCCCACCCGGAGAGGAGGCAAGCGCCATAAACGGGAGTACAAGGAACAGACAACGGACACCAAGAACAGCCCAGAATCGACACAAAAAGAAGTGGTAAACATTTCTTCTGTTAATTTAACGATAGCACAGACTGATCTTTTGTCCAAGGGCCTTAACTTTTGCCCGACCTTTCATCCGGACTGGTTTCAGGTCGAGTTAGATTGCCATCAATTTTTTAGGAAACTTAAGCTGAAAGCAATGTTTGCTAATAAAACTGTAATTTCACAAGTGGATCTCGCTGATTGCAGGGATGTGAGCTTTAGGGCTGGAGATCTGGGCTTGAAGCCCCCCAGCAACTTTAACCCACATACTAGCTCCAGTGCGATCGATACTTTTTGCGCACTAGTGAGACAGGACATTGAAAAAATAAAATCCGAACAACATGTGTCAATACGCCCTAACTTGGCCAGAAAACAACAACTTGCATTAAACCAAATTGTCCATGACCACAACCTGGTGGTAAAACCCGCCGACAAAGGCGGGGCGGTTGTGGTCATGGACCGATCAAAGTACTTGAGTGAAGTCTATAGGCAATTATCTGATGTGACTACGTACAAACAATTGAAAAGTGACCCAAAAAGAGAGATAGCCAGCAGGATCCGAGAGTGCCTAGGTCCTGCTCTACAAAGGGGTTTGATCGATAAAGCACTTTATGATTTTCTTGTGGTTCCTTGTCCAACGACTCCATTTCTATATATTTTGCCTAAAATCCACAAATCTCTCGTGGACCCTCCCGGTAGACCAATTGTCTCCGGGAGGGGGTCGATTACCAGCCAGATCTCTATTTTTTTGGACAGGATACTAAGAACCTACGCTGTGAACTCGAAGTCTTTCATTAGAGACACAGCGGATTTTCTTAGAAAAATTGAATCAATTAACATTCCTGAAAACACAATTTTGGCGTCTTTAGACGTCTCTTCATTGTATACGTCTATACCCCACGAAGCAGGATTGGAGGCAGTCCAGCTGGCTATCTCACTGGACCATTCACAGGAGGAGAGTAAATTGATCTTGACATTACTTGAAATTGTACTGAAACAATTATTTTATGTTTAATTATATTTTTTATTTGCAGTTGTCCGGGACCGCCATGGGCACGAACGTGGCGCCCACGTACGTGTTCATGGCGGCCCTGGAGGAGACATTCATCTATGTGAGCCACCACTTCAGCCATGTGCTGGGGTGGTGGCGCTACATAGATGATGTCTTTTTAATTTGGACGGGTACACACGAACAACTTTTGGATTTTTTTGGGTTTTTAAATCATATCCATACTAATATTAAATTTACCTTAACTTCTTCTATGGTTTCAGTACAATTTCTAGATACGTTGGTATGTATAGACGGTGGACGGCTGACCACCGATCTGTACACGAAACCGACGGACAGCAATTCTGTTTTAAGGTATGACAGTCACCACCCCCGCCCCATGGTACGGTCCCTCCCGTCAAGTCAGATGATGAGGGCCCGCCGGGTGGTGGGAGTGGACGACAGAGTCTTACCGGCCCTAGACAAAATGGTGGATAACTTTGCACGCAGAGGGTATCCACGTGATTTACTTTTAGCAAGTAAGGACAAGACCCTAGAATTGGATCGTAAACTACTAATTCACCAGACTGAAAAAACTCCTAAGCCACCAAGGATTGCATTTGTGTCTACATTTAACAGTAGATCAGATAAGATCGCTGGTGTGGTACGGAAACATTGGGGTATCTTGAGTAAATGTCATTCTGAAATTCCAGAGTTCTGTCAACCCCCGTTGATGTCTTATCGGAAGCCACCGAGCTTGAAAGATCGTTTGGTGAAAACCGACGTATCCACAAGCCCGATGGACCGACAAAAGTATTTGACAGTTAATCGTAAGGGTTCATTTCCTTGTGGCACTTGTATCAACTGCCCAAGGATGAACAAGGGCACTTTGTTTGTACACCCTCTAACATTAAGGGAATATAAATTGAAATTATTTTTAACCTGTACGTCGCACTTTGTCATCTATGCACTTTCATGTCCCTGTAAATTACTTTACATTGGAGAGACCACACTCGACTTCCGGACCCGCCTCAACCAGCACCGGTATTCGATCAGGAAGGCTAGACTGAATCTGTCGGTATCTAAACATTTTGTTGAGGCGGGTCACACGGAAGGAGAGTTGCGGTTTACATTAATTGACCATGTACCAGAGAGTAAGAAGGGAGGAGACAGAATTAATCGTTTAAAGAAACATGAGTTATATTGGATTCATGAGTTGGACACGTTACGCCCACGTGGCCTGAATGTAGATTTTACTGTTACATCGGCTATATATAATGCGTAGGCTAATGTCGACTATTGAGAATGTATTTAAGTGGTATACGATGTAACATATATTATTGATACTTTCTCTCTGTTTTGTTTTAGATATTGAAGTATTTACTTGTCGGGGGACAGACCAAACAGACCGACACGGAATATACTATTATAATTCTTTACATTACTCTTCCATGTGTGTAATAAAAAAAAATTTTTTTACGATTATATGAGAATTTTTGTTATGTGTGATGTACAAAGGAGGGGCAATGCCATGTATTTATATACTTTTTTAGGAAGGTTAAAGATCCATATGTGCATATGGAGAATCATTATGCATGTGGGGATTGGAGACATACATTGACATTAGACACTTAGCATTTATTTTATTTTTTTACGGTTAGTATATTTTTTTATTATTATTATTATTATACTCACTGCACTCTATATATTTGTTATTTTTTCATATTTTTTGTATACCAACTTTGATATGTTGGTCCTTACATGCATGTATATACATATATACATACTTATCCACATACTATACCATTTTTTTGGGCACATTGTGGAATCAAAGTTCCACAATGTGCCCAAAAAAATGGTATAGTATGTGGATAAGTATGTATATATGTATATACATGCATGTAAGGACCAACATATCAAAGTATTCACTTTTTTATCTAGTTACACGAGTATACCTTTCCCCCCTTACCTTAGGTGAGATGTTCTCCGTGGATGTGCCTCTGGATGCACATCTGTACACCTATGTACATTTGTGTGCCCATTGACGTATCCACTGACATAACCAGAAAAAAAAAAATTCTCTCCCCTATACACATGATGCGTTTTTTGATGCGTTTGTTGGCGTACTATTAAAACTTTTCTATTACTGATAGGTTTCCCCGTCATTCACAGACCGAGTGAGAACGGCTTTATATTTTTTTCATGACCTTTGATGATAATGATGTTTTTTGCCCCTGTATTTATTTATCTATTTTGTACATCACCATTTATCTTTTTTAGACACTATTTGTATTCTAATTTGCTATTCTACATTGGGATTCATGATGTCAGTTTGGTCCTGGTGCTTGTGGCGCTCCCGTGTCTTCGCCAGGTCTCTTGATGCCGTTTTCGGCATCAAAGTGGCAGGCGCGCATGCGCGAGTGTTCGCTCCGGTCACGTGATGACGGGGCGGAGCTCGGGAGCGTCACATGACCGGGAGCCATATGACTGCATGTGAGACGCCGTAATGGCGGCGCCCATACGCGGGAGGTGAGTGGTCTGTCCCCATGGCAATGTTTTTTTTAATCACTGGAAGACACAGTTGCAGCTACGCCTTTATTATCTGCACTTTATATTTTTAATAACAACGATGATCTATTGTATGTACGGCGACCATTGTTGTTTCTGAACACACTGTTATCACTTGCACTTTTTCATATTATAAATTTTGTATTGATCATGTCTTTTTACTGTATGAATTTTGTTTGATTATACTGATTGGAGTCTGTAATTAACTTAATATGATACCATATAAAGGTTTGTCTTGCACATTTGTATACCATGCTTGAAAAAGGTGGTGGATATCACTGAAACGTTGCATCTGAACATGGTTTAAATAAACACCGTTGTGTTTTTTCACTTGAACCTGTGAGTGCTGTTGGATTTATTGCTGGAATTTATGGATGTGGTCTGCGACTGGGACCACGTTTTCTTCCTATTGCACCCAGATTACTATCTCGAGACTTACAGTGGTTGTGCTGTCCTCCGCCATTTGGAAATATATATATATATATATATATATATATATATCAATTTATTATTTATTTAGTACATCAGTACCACCATATACTTGGACAAAAAGATTACCCTAAATGTGTGTTTTGCTATTTTTGCTAAAAATGCTGGAAGTTTAGCAACAGCTGGAGGCACCCTGTTTGGGAACCACTGGCGGAGAATACCCCTATATCCACCCCTATGCAATCCCTAATTTAGTCCTGAAATGCGCATGGCGCTCTCCCACTTCGGAGCCCTGTCGTATTTCAAGGAAACAGTTTAGGGCCACATATGGGGTATTTCCGTACTCGGGAGAAATTGCACTACAAATTTTGGGGGGCTTTTTCTCCTTTTACCCCTTATGAAAAGGAAAAGTTGGGAGCTACACCAGCCTGTTAGTGTAAAAAAAATAAAAAAATTTACACTAATATGCCCCATACTTATTTTCACAAGCGGTAAAAGGGAAAAAAAAAAGACCCCCAAAATTTGTAACGCAATTTCTCCTGAGTACGGAAATACCCCATATGTGGGCGTAAAATGCTGTGCGGGCGCACAATAAGGCTCAGGAGTGAGAGTGCACTATGTACATTTGAGGCCTAAATTGGTGATTTGCACAGGGGTGGCTGATTTTACAGCGGTTCTGACATAAACGCAAAAAAAGGAATACCCACATGTGACCTCATTTTGAAAACTACACCCTTCACGGAACGTAACAAGGGGTATAGTGAGCCTTAAGACCCCACAGGTGTTTAATGAAAACTCTTCAAAGTTGGATGGAAAAATGAAAAAAAAAAAAAAAAACATGGCCCCTGACTTCCATTCCAAACAAATTTTCTTTCCAAAAGCTCAATGGCGCTCCTTCTCTTCTGAGCATTGTAGTTTGCCCGCAGAGCACTTGACGTCCATACATGGGGTATTTCCATATTTAAAAGAAATGGGGTTACAAGTTTTGGGGGTAATTTTCTCCTATTACCCCTTGTAATAATGTAAAATTTGGGGGGGGGGAACAGCATTTACCCCTTGTTACGTTTCTTGAGGGGTGTACTTTCCAAAATAGTATGCCATGTGTTTTTTTTGCTGTTCTGGCACCATAGGGGCTTCTTAAATGTGACATGCCCCCCAAAAACCATTTCAGAAAAACTCACTCTTCAAAATCCCTTCCTTTCTGAGCCCTCTAGTGCACCCATAGAGCACTTGACATACACATATGAGGTATTTCCTTACTCGAGAGAAATTGGGTTACACATTTTAGGAAGATTTATCTCCATTTACCCTTTGTAAAAATTCAAAAACTGGGTCTACAAGAACATGCCAGTGTAAAAAATGAAGATTTTGAATTTTCTCCTTCAATTTGTTGCTATTCCTGTGAAACACCTAAAGGGTTAACAAACCTTTTGAATGTCATTTTGAATACTTTGAGGGGTGCAGTTTTTATAATGGGGTCATTTATGGGGTATTTCTAATAAGAAGGCCCTGAAAAATTTTGATTTTGAAAATTTTGTAGAAAAAATTTGAAAATTGTTGCTATACTTTTAAGCCCTCTGATGTCCTCCAAAAGTAAAAACATGTCAACTTTATGATGCAAACATAAAGTAGACATATTGTATATGTAAATCAATATATCATTTATTTGGAATATTCATTTTTCTTATAAGCAGAGAGCTTCAATGTAAAAAAAAAAAATTTCATCAAATTTTGGAATTTTTTACCAAGAAATGATGCAAGTATCGACAAAATTTTACCACTAACATAAAGTAGAATATGTCACGAACAAACAAACTCGGAATCAGAATGAAAGGTAAAAGCATCTCAGAGTTATTAATGCTTAAAGTGACAGTGGTCAGATGTGCAAAAAATGGCCGGGTCCTACACTGAAAATTGGCTGGGTCCTTAAGGGGTTAATCAAATCAACTGCTACCAGAAAGTTATAAAGGTTTGTATATTACTTATATTAAAAAATCTTAATCCTTCCAGTACTTATCAGCTCCTGTATACTCCAGAGGAAGATAAGTAGCTCTTTTCAGTCTGACCCCAGTGCTCTCTGCTGCCACCTCTGTCCAAGTCAGGAACTGTCTGGAGCAGGAGAGGTTTGCTATGGGGATTTGCTCCTACTCTAGACAGTTCCTGACATGGACAGAGGTGTCAGCAGAGAGCACTGTGGTCAGACTGAAAAGAACAACTCAACTTCCTCTTTAGCATACAGCAGCCGATAAGTAATAGAATGACTAAGATTATGATTTTTAATAGAAGTGATTTAAAAATCTGTTTAACTTTCTGGAAAAAAATAGATTTGAAAAAAATAATGTTTAGGGTTTTTTAATTTTTGCACTTTAATTTTTTTCCTTCTAACCATCTAAAAATCATAACGCTTCAGTTTTCCACCTATCTGGACCCATATGAGGGCTTGTTTTTTTGCGCCACCAATTAACCTTTGTAATGACATCAATCATTTTACCACTAAATCTACGGCGAAACAAAAAAATAATAATTTCTGGGACAAAATTGAAAAAAAATAAACACACCATTTTGTAACTCCATTTCTACACAGCGCACTTTTCGGTAAAAAGGACAGTCTTTACTTGGTTTATACAATTCGAATGATACCCAACTTACATAGGTTTGATTTTGTTTTACTTCTTTTAAAGAATTATAAAACTTTTTGTACATAAATTAGGAAGTTTAAAATTGTCTGTGATCTATAGTTTTTATCTGTACCATTTTTGTTTTGATGGGACTGTTTGATCGCTTAAAAAAATTTTTTGGGTCTAGAAAGTGACCAAAATACACAATTTTTGACTTTGTATTATTTTTTTTTTTTTTATGTATACGCCATTGACAGTGCGGTTTAATTAACGTTATATCTTTATAGTTTGGACATGTACGAACAGGGCGATACCACAAATGTTTATTTTTGTTTACATTTTTTTCTAATGGGAAAAGGGGGTGATTCAAACTTTAATTGGAAGGGATTACGGTAATTCCCATTTATTAAGTTTTTTATTTTATTTTTACTTTTTTTTTTTTTTTTTTTTTTTTTTTACACAATTTTTATGTGTACTATTACATCCAATATTTGGATTGCATACACTGTTCAATGCTATGCCATAGCAGAGCATTGATCAGTGTTATCGGTGCTCTGCTGCTTCAGCCTGCCATGACTGACTGGAGCATCAGAGCACCAATCGGACGGCAAGGAGGTAGGTAAGGCCCTCTCGATGTCCTCTCAGCTGATTGGGAAACCAGGGTTGATCCCGACTGAGCAGCCAGGATAGTTTTTCTCATTTTTTTTTTTTTTTTATATTTTACACGCCACAATTAACCTTGATTGCGGCATTTAAATGGTTAATGCTGGGCATCACTGCGATCATTGATGTCCGGCATTAGCCACCAGGACCACCTCGCTATGGGCTCTTGAGCGCATGTCATAGAAGGGGAGTGGGCACTAAGAGCAGACTAATAAATATTAATGAAGGGGATGTGATCCAGAGACCAACCAGGGGGCTGCAAAAGTGCACTGCGAAATGCCCAGAGTGCACCAAGCAACTAATTTACATTTTATCACATAGGGCCATATCTTAAGAATGGAGCAACATGTAGAAACAGAAACAAAAGTAAACACTATTGTTATGAGCATCACCCGCACTATAAGGCAGTACCAACAGATTAGCTCAGGTGATGCTGGTGTCACTTTCACTTTAAGTAAAACTGCTATGCTCTATGTAAAACTGGAGGGTCACTCTAAGCAGTTCAATGAATAACAAATTAAAGATATCAAAAATGTTTAAAACCAATAAATGTTTCTCAGCACCACAGGATAACATTTACAGTGATTCCAGCATGCTGTGATGTTGCTAGACATTTCCATACATGCGGCTAGTATGATAGCTGAAACTGCAAATATTCTATCATGCTCCATTTTGTTAATAGTTAAACTGTAAAGTTGTGGGGTCTAGAGACAATTTCATGATGCTGCTAACAATAACCCAGGGCCTGGGCATGCCTCTATATTTAGATCACATAGTTTGTATCACAAAATATATTATTCATTACACATACAGTACATACTGATGTATTATAGGCATCTAAACAGTTTTCAGGTATGTAGAAGTAAGTTAATCTAGTAAAACTAAAATACAATAAAAGTAATACGAACACATTTATTAATATACTTTCTACCATTTAACCAGTATCACAGGTGTTTTTTTTTTACCTAGAAACATTATCCTCCAGCAAGCAGACCCACAGAACAGGAAAATAATTGTCCCCGGAATTAATGGTGTGCACTACATCTCCGCAGTAACCACTACATTCAGTGTCTATGGGGTCAAACATTTCAGCGTCCTAAATTTCAAAATGTTTGGCAGCCCCATCTTTTTTAGATCAGTGGACTTTCCAGTCGTCAGACCCCCACCAATCTGCTTGTTATCCCTGATCCTGTAGTTAAGGAATAATATAATGGGATTGGGAAACCCCTTTAACAATTTTTTTTTCACAGTCAGGGAATGCACCAGCCTCCTTTTGTACACTGCTCAAAAAAAATAAAAGGGAACACTTAAAGAGGTTCTCCGGTGCTTAGACATCTTATCCCCTATCCCGCTGGGAACTGATTATAAACAGGGTGCCGCGTGCAAGATCACGGGGGTCCCCAGTGGCAGGACTCCCGCGATCAGGCATCTTATCACCTATCCTTTGGATAGGGGATAAGATGTCTAAGCACCGGAGAACCCGTTTAAACAACACAATATAACTCCAAGTCAATGACACTTCTGTGAAATCACACTGTCCACTCATACCGCCACTGCCCCATCGCCTCCCCCCATCCCCGGTGTTATAATTATCTGTTCCCGGGGTCTGTGATCCTTCTGGCTCACGGACCCCAGGAACAGGTAATTGTAACACCGGGGATGGGGGGGAGGCGATGGGGCGGCGGCGGTATGTGGGCAGAGGATGGGGGCGGGGCGGCATGTGGGCAGAGGATGGGGGCGGGGCGGCATGTGGGCAGAGGATGGGGGCCGCGATGGGGCAACTGTGGTGGTTAGACTCAGGACAGGCAGGGGGAGAGAAGCGCCCGCTTTAAAGCGCCCGCTTTAAATTATTTATCTGCAACGGCTTCTGCCTTTCCGAGGGGAGGTTGAAATAGCCGATAACTTATACCGGAATATCGGTATAAGTTATCGGCTATCGGCCGGAAAGGTGACAGATTATCGGTATCAGCCCTAAAAAAATCGATATCGGTCGATCCCTACATTACATCAAAGTTGGATCAGCATGTAGTGTGGTTTTACACTTTGATTTTGAGTGTGACTCCATATCCAGACATCCATGGGTTGATAAATTTGTTTTCCATTGATCATTTTTGTGTGATTTTGTTGTCAGCACATTCAACTATGTAAAGACTAAAGTATTTCATACGATTAGTTCATTCATTCAGATCTAGGATGTGTTATCTTAGTGCTCCCTTTATTTTTTTGAGCATTATAAAAATAGCTAAACCCTATACTTGTTAGAGAGGTTTCTTACCTGAAGCCCAAAATTGTGTAGCTGTCGTGCAGCAGCTAAACCCGCTGGACCTGCTCCAACAATAATCACAGATTTCTACAATAAAATCAAAAAGTAGAGGGAGCAAATTATTACAGTGTATAGCACATAAGCACTTAGAAGAAACAAAAAAATCTAATTATTTCACTTACATTGTGGTATTCCTTTGGAAGAAGGCACTGACCAGGTGAAACAGACAAAACTCCAGTGTTAACTAGTCCTTTCCTTGTCATAAAATAGAGAATCCTTTCCAACTCCTGTACACAGCGGATGCGAACTAATCCTCTCACCATAATATGATGAGCACAGGTATTTGATGTAAGCACTTCCTATCATGAACACAGCCAGACAGGTAATGTCATACAATGTACTATCAATTATACTATGGATCCTAATATCATTACAAACATTACAAGTACAAACAGCATTTTCCCACACTACAGTAATCATTACACATTTACTTCTTTTATATTGTTTGTAGTAATATTAAAATAAAATACAAAGCTAAACGAGTCTTAATTGATTCACAGTTATAGGTGTACTCAATTGTGGAAACTCTAGGTCTGGTTTGGGGTGATAAGCTTATAGAGAGAAATCTTAGGTGTCTCCTTACTAAAGGATTACATCTCACCCCAGAGTCCCACCTAGATAGCATTGCAGATGCAAAGGATCTAATTAGAGATGAGCGAACTTCCAGTAAATTCGATTCGTCACGAACTTCTCGGCTCGGCAGTTAACGACTTTTCCTGCATAAAGTAGTTCAACTTTCCGGTGCTCCGGTGGGCTGGAAAAGGTGGATACAGTCCTAGGAGACTCTTTCCTTTTCCAGCCCACCGAAGCACCTGAAGGCTGAACTAATTTATGCAGGAAAAGTCATCAACTGCCGAGCCGAGAAGTTTGTGACGAATCGAATTTACTGTAAGTTCGCTCATCTCTAGATCTAATGAACAAATTCATGCACATGCTTTAGAGGTATAGAGCAGATTTTTCAGTAGCCAACAAAGTTAATTTCCATTTTTGCATATTTGATTTTTTTGTGTGCAACCAACTGATTGTACTTTGTAATGACACCTTTCATTGTACCATAAAAGGTTATCAGATCTATCCCCTATACTTGCAGAATGGTATGAGAAATCTTATACCATCCTGCTGCCTGAGATCACACAGTCGGCTCCAGCATGCCCTTTTCTTAGCCCCTCACTGGACAATCAGCACACAGTAGTGTAATAAGGGATACGTCCATTTGACAGATTTACTGACAGTCAGATGGGGTACAAAAACCTACATATATCGGGAGGGAGTGTGCAAACTAATATAATAAAAACACCTCCAGACTCAGGGCACCCTTAGATTTCTGGGGCTTTTAAAAAATCATAATGTCTGGGGAGGCCACAAGTCCTCTTTAACCCCTTCCGGCAGAATGACTTATATAAACGTCATCTTATGCTGGTAGTTCGTGCATCATGACTTTTATATAAGTCATTCAGTCAACTCGGCGATGAGCGGCATTGCACGGGTTAACAGGCAGAAGTCCCGCTGTCACCAGCGGGAGACAACTTCTGCACGCCCCCCCAGGACCATCTGTGGATGGTCCTGGTCAGCGATCACTCTGGGGGGTTAAAGTTCATTTCCCCCGCTCTGCCCGCCCCTAGAAGTCTCGGCATAGTAGGGGAAGATGAAAGCTGCTGTGGGGACATACTGCAGGTCTGGCGATGGCAGTGGGGACCGGGGATCGGCGGCGGGCAAGTGGAGGAGGCAGCGGCGGCAGGCAAGTGGAGGAGGCAGAGTCAGAAGTGAAGATTGCTGTAAAGTGATCTTCACTGCTGCTTCTAGGAGTTTGAAAACTACAACTCCCAGCATGCCGAGACAGCCTTTGGCTGTCTGGGCATGCTGGGAGTTGTAGTTTTGCAACAACTGGAGGGCCGCAGTTTGGAGACAACTGTGCAGTGATCTCCAATCTGTGCTACTCCAGATGTTGCAAAACTACAACTCTCAGCATGCCCAGAAAGTCCAGGAATGCTGGCCCTTCAGATGTTGCCGAACTACAACCCCCAGCATGCCTGGGCAGTCTGGACATGCTTGGAGTTGAAGTTTTGCAACATCTGGAGGGCTACAGTTTGGACACCACTACACAGTGGTCTCCAAACTGTTCTCCTCCAGTTGTTGCATAACTACAACTCCCAGCATGCCCTTTGGCTATCTGGGCATGCTGGGAGTTATAATTTTACTACAACTGGAGGCACACTGGTTGGGAAGCATTGTCTGTTCCCTAACTCAGTGTTTCCCAACCCGTGTGTCTCCAAATGTTGCAAAACTATAACTCCCAGCATGCCTTATGCTGTCACTGCATGCTGGGAGTTGTAGTTTTGCAACAGCTGGAAGAGAAAAATGGAAAATTTAAATTTTCTCCTTCACTTTGCTGCTATCCCTGTGAAGCACCTAAAGGGTTAACAAACATTCTGAATATCATTTTGAATACTTTGAGGGGTGCAGTTTTTATAATGGGGTCATTTATGGGGTATTTCTAATATGAAGACCCCTCAAATCCACTTAAAAACTGGTCACTGAAAAATTCAGATTTTAAAAATTGTGAAAAGTTAGAGAATTGCCGTTGACCTTTGAAGCCCTCTGATGTCTTCAAAAAGTAAAAACATGTCAACTTTATGATGCAAACATAAAGCAGACAAATTGTATATGTGAATCAATATATAATTTATTTGGGATGTCTCTTTTCCCCACAAGCAGAGAGCTTCAAAGTCCGAAAAATGCTAAATTTTCAAATTTTTTATGAAATTTTGGAATTTTTCGCCAAGAAATGATGCAAGTATCGACAAAAATTTACCACAATGATAAAGTAGAATATGTCACACAAAAAAAATCTCTGAATCAAATTCATAAGTAAAAGCATCCCAGAGTTATTAATGCTCAAAGGGGTACTACCGTGGAAAACTTTTTATTTTGAATCAACTGGTGCCATAAAGTTAAACAGATTTGTAAATTACTTCTATTAAAAAATCCAGTAGGAAATGTTTATCTTTTTGGATTTCTCTTATGTCAGGACCACAGTGCTCTCTGCTGACCTCTGCTGTTCCTTTTAGGAACTGTCCAGAGCAGGAGAAAATACCCATAGCAAACATATGCTTCTATTTGCCACGGGTCCTGGCCGTTGTTTTTTTTTTTTTTTCAAAGTTGAACGCCGCGTCTAAAGTGAAAGTAAATCATTGCCAGTTAGCTCAGGGGGCTGTTCGGGATGTCTGAGGCAAAATCACGTCATCCCACACAGCTGTGACACAGCAGGAGGGTCCCTTACCTTGCCTCCTGGTGTCCGATCGCCAAATGACTGCTCAGTGCCTGAGATCCAGGATGAGCAGTCAAGCGGCAGAATCATTAATCAATGGTTTCCTATGAGAAACCACTGATCAATGTAAAAGCTAAGTGTGTGCAGTGTTATAGCCTCCTATGGGAGCTATAACATTGCAAAAAAAAAAAGGGAATAAAGATCATTTAACCTCTTCCCTAATAAAAGTTTGAATCACCCCTTTTCCCATAAAAAAATAAAAAAAAATAAAAACAGTGTAACTAAAAATAAACATATGTGGTATATATTACTAATTTAACCGCACGGTCAATGGCATATGAGCAAAAAAATTCCAAAATAGTGTCTTTTTGGTCACTTTTTATATCATGAAAAAATGAATAAAAAGCGATCAATAAATCCTATGAATACAAAAATGGTACCACTAAAAACTTCAGATCATGGCACAAAAAATGAGCCCTCATACCGCCCCATACGCGGAAAAATAAAAAAAAGTTATAGGAGTCAAAAGGTGACAATTTTAAACATATAATTTTTCTGCATGTACGGTAGTTATGATTTGTTCCAGAAGTATGACAAAATCAAACCTACATATGTAGGGTATCATTTTAATTTAACTGTGTAGAAACGGAAGCCCCCAAAAGTTACAAAATTGCGTTTTTGTTTCAATTTTGTCTCACAATTATTATTTTTTCCGTTTTGCCGTAGATTTCTCGGTAAAATGACTGATGTCATTACAAAGTAGAATTGGTGGCGCAAAAAATAAGCCATGATGTGGATTTTTAGGTGCCAATTGAGTTATGATTTTTTTAAAGGTAAAAAACGAAAATGCAAAAAAAGGAAAAACCCCGGGTTAAAGTCTACCTGCCATTTCAGGATAACACTAGCAACACTATTTCTGGCCAGAATGTAACTTGTATATGGTATTTTTCAGCCGATTTCTTCTATGCAGGAGCTCCCCCCTCCATAAACTTGTATTGCTTGTCTTGGAGACACAGGAAAAAGCTGAAAAAATTCCAACCAGGAAAATGGTTTCCAGCTCCCAAACAATAATCCGTGTTGACTTTTAACACGGATTATTGTTTGGGAGCTGGAAACCATTTCCCTGGTTGGAATTTTTTCTTGCATTGCATCTGTACCGAGGTTACGGCTCGGCATCTCATGGCTTCCAAAACCTCAATTTGAGTGCATGGCTTCAAGTCTACAAAAGTGATTAGCTGGCAATAACCTTTTTCTTTTGACTAGGAAAAAGCCAAGCTAATTTTCAGAGAAAAAGATCTCCGCAGCAGGAGTTGGAGGTTTGAGAAGAGAATTTTTGTCTAATAAGATATATAACAAAGTTTCTTATGTTTATATGTACTATTGATCTATACAAAGTTTGTTTAAATGACAGGGCCTTTGTAGGCCATGTAAAAGGCTTATTAAACAAGCGTCAATCTGCTAGTTCATTTATCGTAGTTAGAGACAGATTTTAATATAAACCCACCTTACAATTTATGTGCCACAAGGCCAAAATAAGATTTCTCATTGCCAAATACATTGTAGGGTCTCTAGAGAACTCAGGGAATTCATAAAGCTCATCTAGTTCCATTACATCTGGTCTGACACAGAGCGCTTTGCCACATTCATTAGGTTGGTAGAAGGGCTGAAAATTCGGATTGATTCCTAGTTTAAATAAAAAATGAACATAAAATGAAATAAATAAATGATGAATAGTAGGGAATTAATAATAGGAAATAGTTAGCATGTAATGATAAATATATTAACTGCGTATAGAGGCATACCAGAATTAGAAGCTGCTCCTCTGCTTTGCTCTAGCTTGCTTTCTCCATGAAGACGGTTTGTGTTGGTGCATGATGGGCTCATGCCTACACAGTCAGGGTAATAAGCGGCTAGCAATGGGGCAGCTGGGCTGTCTTTCAGGAGCGGAGGAAGAATAAGCATTGCATACCATGGCTGTGTTGATACCTCTGAAACCCTCTGTCAATAGATAATACAGTACAATATAATAGACTATACAGACAATACATAGCAGATAGACGATTACATAGCATAAAGCATCCAAAGAGTCAACTGGGATCATAATCCATAAACAATACGCCCTGAGAAAATATCATAGTTATTTCCTTATTCTTGCATGTTTGTCTATTTTTGTAATCTTAAAAATGGAGGTCCCAAGTCTCCCCGCAGTTCTGCATGCGCACTACAACTCCTTGCAGTACGCTTTGTTCTGCGCTTTAATTACTGCAGAGGTGCCTTGCGAAGCAATATCCAAATAAGAGGAAACACATAGAACCCTCTTTTATATATTTTTTCCAATGTTGGTAAGTAAATTTGGTTGCATCATCTCTAGCAGAGATAATCACAGCAATAAAGTCTTTAATGCCACTATTAAATTTGCAAATAATTTTTCTCTTCTTTGCATTAATACTACAGACACATTGGGAGGTTTTCATAAAAGTATTGTTACATTCATGTCCTGTTACAGTACCTCTGTCATGTTAAATGGGCAATGTCATTAAACATGATTTTTTATATTTGATTCGTTATGCCAAATAAATACATTTTGTAATTGGCTTCTATTTAAATAAAATAAAAAAATAAACATTTTATGTTAGTTTTTCTGCTGTATACTTCTGGCCACAAGGGGTCTCCCTTCTTGGCCAGAACACATTCCATCTGATCAAACTCTCAGATTTTTGTCTCCTGCTTGTGATGGCTTGATTGACAGCTGCAAAGAGCCTCACTGAAAGCAGCTGCAGAGACTAAGCTGCACAGACTAAAAGCTGAACAGAACCTCACTGAAAGATAAAAAGACTGAAAGATGCTGCTCAGAGCTTGAGGTCTTTTATTCATCACAGCACTGCAACAATGTGAGGGTGGAAGTAGTCCCCCAGCAGGCTTCAGTGAGGTCATGCCTGCTGGGAAACGCCCACTTTCTTCTGCTGGGAGATTTTACTATGTAAGCAAGGAGAAAGGTAGGATACACAGCTTTAAAGCTCTGAAATGTTTTCTAAGGGTAGGAGGAGTGTTAGGAGTAGTTAGCTTAGAAAAGTTTATTTAGTGACAGGTACTCTTTAAGGTTTCTATTAGGCCAATACAAAGCCCCCCCCCCCCCCATTTATTCATGTGCATAAGGCCGATATCTAGCTGCATAAGCCAATTACGCTTTAGTTAAAATTGCTTTAGAAAGAGCAGGTTTTTTTTAGATTGTTTTCGTGGCTATTTACACTTTACAATCACAGGACATCAGCCTGCAGTCAACAGAAGCATCCCCATTATTTTGTGTGGAGGACAACAAAAATACTGCACATCAAATCTTATTAAACCCTGACACAGCCTGCTACAAAATTTGCATTTATAAAACAGTATTTATTATACATGTAACTTCAGACATATATAGACACTATACTTGAACACTGTGTTATCCCATTAGCTGCTATATATACAATCTTTGTGAAAAAGATTTGATCAGTCGGTGTATCAGTGCTAAGACTTTCACCGTTCTTTATATATAGCTGGGAGACACGCAGTTGTGCACTTCAATCCCCGGCTGACCATTCAATATGACTCATGCAGGTAATGGGCTCCATTAGAATGTAATATAATTCTAATATACTTCATAAGAACATTCAATCTCCTTTTAATATTTAATCTCCTTATAAAAAAGAAAATCCACTAGGGGTTGCCATCCATCCAGAACATAATCCTGTCTGGCTGCAGCATCATCTTTGTCCAAGCTAAAGAACAGGCAGGGACAAAATCCAGTGAGGACAAAACTACTATTCTTCATGCAGCCTGCAGTAATTGGATGAAGAGATACAGCACACCACAGCAGACTTGTGGAGGAAGAGGAGTCATGTAGAGTGAGGGCATGAGACAGACAGACAGGTCTGTCCAAAGCACAGGATAACAAACCAAGTGAGCAACAGAAAGAATGTATTTGTGAGAAAAATATAGGAACTAGACACATAGGGGGACACTTTTCATTATTTGTCTATTGTAGACACTGATCTACCATTTTACACAGCCACTCTAAAGTACACTGCTGTGCAAGATTTACTAAAATTGTGCACGTCATTTGATAAATATTGTGCAAATATAGGACCGCCCCCACGTTCTATCGTGCACTCTTACTCTACCACATACACAACACAGAGCCCCTCCTCACAGAGCAGTGGCGTTTTCGCACCCTGTAGCCTGGGAATTTCTTCTTTCTTTCATTCCTCGCAGGTTTGTGGCCTTTTATCAGCTAAATTTGAATATGATTGTTGCGTCTAAGGAGATAATACCGGACATCACTGCCATTGGGACAGACTCACTATTACGCGGGGTTATCGCTTCACCTCGCATAAGAGCACAAGGGTGAAGGGGCACAGCGTCTCTGGCATAATATAAGCAATTTTAAATAGGATAGTGAAGGCTTGAGAGAAATAGTTAGGTAGGGAATAATTTAATAAAACTTACTACATTTAGTAATTAAGGACAAAAGGATTGAATATAGGTTGTTGTCTTACAAACTTTTACACGACCTCCGTGCTAGTGTATTTTTGCGCAATATTTGAAGTACTTGCGCAGAGTTTGAGGGTGTAAACAAAAAGTACGCAATTGATAAATTGAAGTACAGTGTTTTTTGCGCTAATTTACACCTTGACTTAGAATTCCAGATGTGAAGTTCTATCAAAATGTACACAAAAAAAAAAAAAAAAAAAAACACGCAAAATACGCAATTGCACAACATTTTTTACACAGAATAGACAATTAAGAGAGTGTATATCCAATGATAAATGTCCCCCATAAAGATTATGGCCCTGATTGAAGTGTGGAGTGTTTATTCTGGAGTGATTTCAATATCACTCGTCCTTTTTTTCAGGCTTATTTACTATTCTGTCGCACATGTCGGTTATTTTTCTGTCGCACATTTTTTTGTGTCGCACAAACTCCGAGCTAAAGAAATTAGTTGTGTGTGAGTCAAAATGGTTTAGACTTGTTTGTTTAAAAATGTTTCCATGAATCAAAAGTGCAGTATTCATGTGTTATAATTGTTCAAACATTATAACAATTATCCTTGTTTATCAGCTTGGGTGTTAAATTCATTTAAACCTAATATTGCAAATGTGTTAAAAAGAAAAAAATATTTAAACATTAACTATCACAAAAGCATTCAATATTTTATTCATTAAAGTGTTGAACTGTACAAAATGTTTTCAGGTTATAAAACAAGTTACTTTCACAAAAAAACAAAAATGACAAACAAACAGTCCCTTGTTACAAATTACTCAATTTTGGGAATTTCACTCGGCCTCTTGGCTGTCGGTTATTGTGTGAGGCAAACTTACACTTTTTCTCGAGTGATTTTGGAAGTATTCAGAGTATTTTTTGTTTTTGTCGGTAAAACGCCCATTTTTGCATAAAACACGCCCAAAAAAAACCACTCCAAGTGTTTTCTAAAGTGTCAGTCGCATAAATAGTCGCACAGACGTTGCGACTAAAATTTAGGCGCAATAACCGAGAAAAAGAGTCGGTTGGACTTAAGTAAATGAGGGCCTATTTCTACATGATCAGAATTAGGTACTGAGTAACACATAACACTTTTTTTGTGGGATATGGCAGGTACTCTTTAATAAATAAAGGCTTATATGTTAATTTCTATACATGTGCACCTACCAAATCTTCTGGCAAAGAGCAGTGATCTGATCCTTCAGCCTAAAATATGAACACATTGAAAACAAAAGTTATAAATATACATTACTGATAAATAAAACATTCATTAAATGGTCACTGTCCGATACAAAAAGTTTTTATATGTTTTACATCTTGGCAAAACTTTAACCTTTCTAATATACTTCATAAGAAAATGTTATTTTTATAGAAATCATGGCTTATAAAATCATGGCTTTGTCTAAGCTGAAGCACAGGCATGGACAAAGCCCAGTGAGGGTGGGCTAGCCCTCCTCTGTGCTTGCTCATGTCCGACAGAGGAGTACTATCAGACAAGAGAGAGCACAGAGGAGTGCTATCAGACAGGAGAGAGCACAGAGGAGTGCTATCAGACAGGAGAGAGCACAGAGGAGTGCTATCAGACAGGAGAGAGCACAGAAGAGTACTATCAGACAGGAGAGAGCACAGAGGAGTGCTATCAGACAGGAGAGAGCACAGAGGAGTACTATCAGACAGGAGAGAGCACAAAGGAGTGATATCAGACAGGAAAGAGCACATAGGAGTGCTAGCCCACTCTCACTAACTGGACTTTGTCCATGCCTGTGCTTCATCTTGGACAAAGCCATGATTTTATAAACCATTACTGATAAATAAAACATTCATACATTAAATGAGCACTGTCAGATACAAAAACTTTTTATATCTTGGACATCTTGGCAAAACAATAGTCTCTCTAATATACTTCTTTAAACATTTTTACATTTTATTAAAGAAAACTGCCTTTGAAAATCCCACTACTAGGGGTCCCCATACCTCCTGGGACACTGATGAGCCCCACAGCAGCATGAGCATGTCCAAGGGTTATGGACACGAGATGGCTGATTGACAAGACTGCAGGAGCAAAGCAGCCTGCAGTAACACTGCTGTAACATTGAGTTTTACGTAACACATGCCTCCAGCTGTGGCAAAACTAAAACTCCAAGCATTCCTGGACAGTCAAAGGATGTTTGGGCATGCTGGTAGTTGTAGTTTTGCAAAAGTTGTAGGCACACAGCTGAAGGCAACCCTGCTGTAAAAAGAGAGTTATCCAAACAGTGTACCTCCAACAATTCCAAAACTACAAGTTCCAGCATTACAGGACAGCCTAAGGATGACACACATGAATGACATAGGAAGATGTAAGTTATACACTAACCATATTGTCTTTGGTGGTAGAGCACAGGCAATCTCTAAAAATCATTTTGTGTGTGTGTACACAGAATAAAATCAGAAAGAAAAGGGTTACAGAGCAGGGTTGCTATGCTCCTCCAAAAGCAGTGAGTGAGGGAGGGGGAGGAGTCATCACAATGCAGGCAAGAAAGGGACACGCCCCCTCCCTTTGCAAGGATGAAAAAGACAGTGAGCAGCTGTAGTATGCTATTTTTTTTTTTGAGAAATATGGTTGATAGAGACATGAAAATTACATGTACACGATCAGGATCATGTGGTTTTTTTGTAGGATCTGACAGGTACACTTTAAGTTTGTAATGTTTGGTTAAATGTCCATTTATATTTACATGTACAATATTCTAAATCTACAGACTTTCATCAAATATCACAAATACTTACGGTATGTCTGGACCAGATGGAGAAGAAAAGACTATAGCGAAAACATCACCTGTGAGTCACTGATATCATTGTGTATTATTTTTATGTCCCATCAGTGCTGTAGATATTTGTAAAGTTCTGCAGTTACAGTGGGGCAAAAATGTATTTAGTCAGCCACCAATTGTGCAAATTCTCCCACTTAAAAAGATGAGAGGCCTGTAAATTTCATACATAATGAGAAAAAAAATCCATAAAATCGCATTGTCAGATTTGTAAAGAATTTATTTGCAAATTATGGTGGAAGTATTTAGTCAACAACATAAGTTCATCTCAATACATTGTTATATACCCTTTGTTGGCAAAGACAGAGGTCAAGCGTTTTCTGTAAGTCTTTACAAGGTTTTCTCACACTGTTGCTGGTATTTTGGCCCATTCCTCCATGCAGATCTCCTCTAGAGCAGTGATGTTTTGGAGCTGTCGCTGGACAACACAGGCTTTCAACTCCCTCCAAAGGTTTTCTATGAGGTTGAGATCTGGAGACTGGCTAGGTCACTCCAGGACCTTGAAATATTTCTTATGAAGCCACTCCTTCATTGCCCGGGCGGCGTGTTTGGGATCATTGTCATGCTGAAAGACCCAGCCCTGTTTCAACTTCAATGCCCTTGCTGATAGAAGGAGGTTTTCACTCAAAATCTTACGATACATGGCCCCATTCATTCTTTCCTTTACACGGATCAGTTGTCCTGGTCCCTTAGCAGAAAAACAGCCCAAAAGCATGATGCTTCACAGTAAGTATGGTGTTCTTTGGATGCAACTCAGCATTCTTTCTCCTCCAAACTTGACGAGTTGAGTTTTTACAAAAAAGTTCTACTTTGGTTTCATCTGACTATATGACATTCTGCCAATCCTCTTCTGGATCATCCAAATGCTCTCTAGCGAACTTCAGACGGGACCAGACATGTACTGGCTTAAGCAGGGAGACACGTCTGGCACTGCATGATTTGAGTGCCTGGCAGCGTAGTGTGTTACTGATGGTAGCCTTTGTTACTTCGTTCCCAGCTCTCTGCAGGTCATTCGCTAGGTCCCCCAGTGTGGTTCTGTGATTTTTGCTCACCGTTCTTGTGATAATTTTGACACCATGGGGTGAGATCTTGCGTGGAGCCCCAGATCGAGGGAGATTATCAGTGGTCTTGTAGGTCTTCCATTTTCTAATAATTGCTCCCACAGTTTATTTCTTCACACTTGGCTATTGCAGATTCAGTCTTCCCAGCCTGGTGCAGGCCTACACTTTTGTTTCTGGCATCCTTCGACAGCTCTTTGGTCTTGGCCATAGTGGGGTTTGGAGTGTGACTGTTTGAGGTTGAGGACAGGTGTCTTTTATACTGATACGTTCAAACAGGTGCCATTAATACAGGTAACGAGTGGAGTACAGAGGAGACTCTTAACCACTTAGGGACCAAGGGCATACTGATACGCCCTGGCTCCCTGGTACTTAAGGACCAAGGGCGCACCAAGGACCAAGGGCGTACCAAGGGTGACATGGGGGGTCTCAGCCCCCCCCAGGGGTTTGCAAGGGTGCCTGCTAAATGATTTCAGCAGGCATCCTGGTCCAGTCCCCACCCGGTGAGCGGTGGGGACTGGACTGGGATGCCTGCTGAATTCATTCAGGAGGCACCTGTGCAAACCGCTGGGGGGGTCCTGAGACCCCCCCCCCCCCCATGTCGCCCTTGGTCCTTAAGTGGTTAAGTGGTCCCCAAGTGGTTAAGAGTCTCCTCTGTCCTCCACTCGTTACCGGTATTAATGGCTGGTGATCTGCGAAGATTCCATGTCATACGGGTCTCCGGTGACTCGGAAAATAAGGAGGATCGGGTTGTCCAAGACACCCATGATCCCCCTGAAGGGATAGGAGTGAGGTGGCAGCGGTGCCACCCCTCCTATCCCTGCAATTGGTCGGTCAGAAGCGACCGACCAACAGCAGATCAGGGGTGGGGGGGGGGGGTTAAAGTTCGGTTTCCCCCTCTGCCCACCCACTGTAGTCCAGGCAGAGCAGGGGAACCATGATGTGACCGGCGCCGGAGGGTCAATTATCGGTGGCAGAGGACGGCGGTGCGGCGATCCTACGGAAGCCGGCGAGTTGCTGCCTAGCAACATCTGGAGGGCTACAGTTTGGAGACCACTGTGCAGTGGTCTTTAAACTGTGGCCCTCTAGATCTTGCAAAAATACAACTCCCAGCATACCCACAAAGCAGTTTGCTGTCTGGCATGCTTGGATTTGTAGGGCCATCTGGAGGGCCACAACTCCCATCATGCACGAAGAGCAAATGGCTGTCTCGGCATGCTGGGAGTTGTGTACCTCTAGCTGTTGCATAACTACATCTCCCAGCATGCCCTTTGGCGATCAGTACATGCTGGCAGTATTAGTATTGCAACAGCTGGAGGCACACTGGTTGGAAAATACAGAGTTTGGGAACAAAATCTAACTGAAGGTTTTCCAACCAGTGTGAATCCAGCTATTGCAAAAGTACAACTCCCAGCATGCATGGTCTGTCAGTGCATGCTGGGAGTTGTAGTTTTGAAACAGCTGGAGGTTTGCCCCCCCCCCCCCCTTGTGAGTGTACAAGGTACATTCACACGGGCGGGTTTCCAGTGAGTTTCCAGCTTCAAGTTTCAGCTGCGCCATATTTTCTGCTGCAGCGCGAACTCCTAGCGGGAAACTCACCGTAAACCCTTGCCAGTGCGAATGTACCCTAGAAACACTACACTACACTAACACATAATAAAGGGTATAACACTACATATACACCTCCTACACTGTCCCCCCCAATAAAAATGAAAAATGTATCGTACGGCGGTGTTTCCAAAATGGAGCCTCCAGCTGTTGGCACTCTGTTTGTGAATCACTGGCATAGAATACCACTATGTCCACCCCTATGCAATCCCTAATTTAGTCCTCAAATGCGCATGGCACTCTCTCACTTCAGAGCCCTGTCGTATTTCAAAGAAACAGTTTAGGGCCACATATGGGGTATTTCCGCACTCGGGAGCAATTCCTCTACAAATTTGGGGGATCTTTTTCTCCTTTTACCCCTTATGAAAAGGAAAAGTTGGGGTCTACACCAGCCTGTTACTGTAAAAAAAATTAAAATGTTTACACTAACATGCTGGAGTTGCCTGATAGTTTTTATTTTCACAAGAGGCCAAAGGAAAAAAATACCCCAAAATTTGTTACGCAATTTCTCCTGAGTACGGAAACACTCCATATGTGGGCGTAAAATGCTCTGCGGATGCACAACAAGGCTCAGGAGTGAGAGCGCACTATGTACATTTAAGGCCTAAATTGGTGATTTGCACAGAGGTTCTGACATAAACGCAAAAAAATAAATACCCATGTGTGACCCCATTTTGGACACTACATCCCTCACAGAACGTAACAAGGGGTATAGTGAGCTTTAACACACCAAAGGTGTTTGACGAATTTTCGTTAAAGTTGGATGGGAAAAAAAATATTTACTAAAACTCTTCTGAGTAAGAACATACCAGATATGTGGATGTAAAGTGCTCTGCTGCTGGCGCACTACAATGCTCAGAAGAGAAGGAGCACCATTGGGCTTTTGGAAAGAAAATTTGTCTGGAATTGAAGGCCACATGTGTTTACAAAGCCCCCATAGTGCCAGAACAATGGACCCTCCCCACATGTGACCGTATTTTGGAAACTACACCCCTCATGTAATGTAATAAGGGGTGCAGTGAGCATTTACGCCCCACAGGTGTCTGACAGATTTTTGGAACAGTGGTGCGTGAAAATGAAAAATGTTATTTTTGAGGGGTGTAGTTTCTAAAATGGGGTCACATGTGGGGGTGGGGGGTTCACTGTTTTGGCACCACGGGGGGCTTTGTAAATGCACATGGCCCCCAACTTCCATTCCAAACAAATGATCTCTCTTCTGAGCATTGTAGTGCGCCAGAAGAGCAATTGACATCCACACATGGGGTATTTCCATACTCAGAAGAAATGGCGTTACAAATTTTGGGTGGCATTTTCTCCTTACCCCTTGTAAAAATCTAAAATTTGGGAAAAAAACTGAATTTTAGTGAAGACTTTTTTTTTTTCCCATTTACACATCCGAATTTAACAAAAAGTCTTCAAACACCTGTGGAGTGTTAAGGCTCACTGTACCCCTTGTTACGTTCCTTGAGGGGTGTAGTTTCCTAAATAGTATGCCATGTGGTTTGTTTGTTTTTTTGCTGTTCTGGCACCATAGGGGCTTCCTCGATGCGACATGCCCCCCAAAAACCATTTCAGCAAAATTTGAATTCCTAAAGACAAATGTGGCTCCTTCTAGTTTGCCCACAGAGCATTTTACGTCCTAACATGGGGTATTTCCAAACTCAGAAGAGATGGGGTTACAAATTTTGGGGGGCATTTTCTCCCATTACCCTTTGTAAAAATTGTCTATTTGGGGAAAAAACTGCACTTTAGTGAAAAAAATTTTTTTTTTTCATTTACACATCACACTTTAACGAAAAGTCCTCAAACACCTGTGGGGTGCTAAGGCTCACTGGACCCCTAGTTACGTGCCTTGAGGGGTGTAGTTTCCAAAATAATATACCATGTGTTTTTTTTTTTTTTTTTTGCTGTTCTGGCACAATAGGGGCTTCCTAAAATGTGACATGCCCCCCCCAAAAAATTTCTGTAAAATTCCATTGTCCCTCCTTCCCTTCTGAGCCATCTACTGCGCCCGCCGAACACAAGACATACACCTATGAGGTATTTCCTTACTCAAGAGAAATTGGGTTACAGGTTTTGGGGGTCTTTTTCTCCCTTGTAAAAATTACCCCTTGTAAAAATTCTAAATTCAAATTCATTACCCCTTGTAAAAATTCTAAAACTGGGTCTACAAGAACATGTGAGTGTAAAAAATGAAGATTTTGAATTTTCTCCTTCATTTTGCTGCTATTCCTGTTAAACACCTAAAGGGTTAACAAACTTTCTGAATGTCATTTTGAATATTTTGGAGGGGTGCAGTTTCTATAATGGGGTCATTTATGGGTTATTTCTAATATGAAGGGCCCTGAAATCCACTTCAAAACTGAACCGGTCCCTGAAAAATTCAGATTTTAAACATTTTGTGAAACATTTAAAAATTGCTGCTGAACTTTGAAGCCCTCTGATGTCTTCCAAAAGTAAAAACATGACAATTTTATGATGCCAACATAAATTAGACCTATTGTATATGTGATTCAATATAAAATGTATTTGGAATGTCTATTTTCCTTACAAGCAGAAAGCTTCAAAGTTAGAAAAATGCTAAATTTTCAAATTTTTCATGAAATGTGAGAATTTTTCACCAAGAAATTATGCAAGTATCGACGAAAATTTACCACTAGGTTAGGAGCGGCGAAGAGAGGGAGAGGGTTGAATATTCATAAGCGGTGCTGACGTCAGTGCCAGTTAAGCTGCAGAAGCCCCGCCCGTGCCAGTTACAGCAAGATATACACATAGAATAAAAGTACAATTGCGTGCGAACGGCGCATCCAGGTAAGGTAGGGCTCATTTTAATCAGCATCTCCCACACTATCCATCAGTACTATGGATAGTGCGGGAGAAAATATCTGACAGTTTTCCTTTAAGGTGAAAATGGGCTTGGTCCTTAAGGGGTTAAAGAAGAAGTTACAGGTCTGTGAGAGCCAGAAATCTTCCTTGTTTGTAGGTGACCAAATACTTATTTTCCACTATAAATTGCAAATAAATTCTTTAAAAATCAGACAATGTGATTTTATGGATTTTTTTCTCATTATGTCTCTCATAGTTGAGGTATACATATGATGATAATTACAGGCCTCTCTCTTCTTTTTAAGTGGGAGAACTTGCACAATTGGTGGCTGACTAAATACTTTTTTGCCCCACTGTATGAATAGTGAAACAACAACTCCCAGAATACTATTACCACCGTTTAACTCCTACTGGTGGGTATAGTTTTACATGGTAAAAACTTCTTTAGCGTTTTCATCTTACTTGGCAATTGATATGTTTGGTTATTAAAAATTAAAAGGGTATTCCAGGAATTTTTTTTGACTATGCTACAGGGGCTGTAAAGTTAGTGTAGTTCATAATATAGTGTCTGTACCTGTGTGTGACGGTTTTCTCACTATTCTTCCGTGATTTTCACCCCAATATTTAATTTTACCAGCATACAAAATCACTGTGGTCTCAGATTTTTTCCCGGGTTGCAATGTGGCTGAGACCTGACTGACTAGTCAGCTGATGACAGGGAGCCTGTCTGCTTCAAAGGGTGGAGTGATCGCTTGGTGGGAGAGAGATCAATCTGCAACTAATTCAACAGCTGTAGGCACCCTGATTGAAAACCACAGGTCTTTGAATGGATGCAGCTCATTTATGTTTCAATGGGTGGGGTGGCTGATGTGTGGGAGGGAGGAAAATGGAATTGCGGGATTTGTAGTCAAAAAAAGAAAAGTCAAACAGGAAATACCAGTTCACAAAAGTGTTTTGGTGATCTCACAATATAGCCATTTAGCCCCAAGACAAGCGCAGATCCTTCCTAAGCATGTCCATTACTGTCTGCCAGGTACATACTAAAATCACCTTATGGTGGATAACCCCTTTAAAGATGAAATAATTGTCCACAAAGTGCAGGAAACCTGCTGTCAAAAATGTTAATCATACCCCTACTCATGTATGAAGAAGGCCTGGCAGCAGTGGAGAAAGTCCAGTAGGATGCTATGAGAAATACAGTGCAGTCATAAGTATAAAAAAAAAATCTCCATAGGAACCAATAAATTAGCTAGCTTTAATTTTTAAAACAGTGCTTTCAAAAGTCTAGCTGAGCTCTTATTTTGTATAGTATCATGACATAGTACCTTAAGAGCACTATTTAGCTTCATACCACATCTGTACGTCTTTGCCATTTGCATAGTTAGTTGTATCTCCTTTGTTAACTGACGCCATTTTCCACATTCAGGTTTTGTGCACTGTACCTAGTTATTTGAGAAAACATATAATAAAGGCTTTACATTTATTTTTTTTTAATGGCAAACAAGTCACACAAAAAAATCTGAACAAGGTGACAACAACAAAAATATAAAGTGGTCCCTCAAGTTACAATATTAATTGGTTCCAGGACGACCATTGTATGTTGAGACCATAACTCTATGGAAACCTGGTAATTGCTACTGAAGCCCCAAAATGTCATCCAAAAATAGGAAAAAAAGTGAGGATTAAAGTAGATAACTAATATAGATAAAACAAGTCCTTACATATAAAAGTAAGAAAGAGCTGCTGGAAGCTGTAATCACTGTCTATGTCAGTGTTTCCCAAGCAGGGAGCCTCCAGTTGTTGCAAAACTACAACTCCCAGCATGCCCGGACAGCCAAAGGCTGTCCGGGCATGCTGGGAGTTGTAGTTTTGCAACAGCTGGGGGCACCTTGCTTGGGAAACAGTGGTCTATGTAGAGGACAGGAGCTTCTTCGGGGTCCTGTACAGTACACACTATGTCCTAAAAAAGTAACATGGAGCCGCCCTCACCTGGTGTCCAAAGGAGCAGCTAACCCTGGCCCAAAGAGTAGTACAGAACAGGTAATAGCTCCCTGTACTGTAGGGGGTGCTACCAGACACCAGTTAGTGCATACACTTCAGAAATACAGGGGTTTTACCAGTGAATGCCCATTTTGATTGGTCGGTTCATTGACATGTTTCACAGATCTGGTCTGTCTGTAGTATTGTATGTTGAGTCTGGTTTCAACTTACAATGGTCCAGAAAAGACCATTGCATGTTGAAACTATTGTATGTTGAGGCCATTGTAAGTTGAGGGATCACTGTATAGCCATACAGTAAATAGTGATCACCCACCTGTATGTATGTAGCTAGTACTTTAGGAGGTCAAAGGGCATGATTATATCTGAATTACATTTTAGTATTTATAACCATAAGCAATATGTTAATGATGTCACCAGCATTCAGACATGTAGTATACACTGTTTATCACCCCAAGCAAACCCACAGCATAGTCCATTGTAATCTACACATAATACTGAGGTCAGAAGACACTAGACATTGACCCAGATTTACCAAGCTGAAACAGAAATGTGTAATTTTTGTCTCCATATTACCATATTGCTTGCACACTCATTTATTACTGGGGACAGTCAGGACTCATAAGCGTGTATCCTCCTCCAGTAGCTCCCATCCCCGATATGACAGCGCCTCTGATTCCTGGCTACAGCTACCATTTTAAGTGTTCTTGTCAATGAACATTAGTAGATAAGTTGTTTGATAAATGATAATATGAGTAAAGGCACTTACCGTATTTTTCGCCATATAAGACGCACTTTTTCTTCCCCAAAACTGGGGGGGGGGAAAGTTGGTGCGTCTTATACGGCAAATACAAAATCCTGTCCTATTGCGGCGGTCCCTGCGGCCTTCAACAGCCGGGACCCGCGGCTTATACAGGACATCATCGATCGCAGTGATGCCCTGTATTAACCCTTCAGACGCGGCGATCAAAGCTGACCGCCGCGTCTGAAGTGAAAGTGACACTAACCCGGCTGCTCAGTCGGGCTGTTCGGGACCGCCACGGTGAAATTGCGGCATCCCGAACAGCTTACAGGACACCAAGAGGGACCTTACCTGCCTCCTCGGTGTCCGATCGGCGAATGACTGCTCCATGCCAAGATCCCCTGCATGGCCGGCGCTCTCCTTCGTCGTCATCACGTCGTCACGCACGCCATCCTGTCATCCATTAGGTGCGGCGTGCGTAGCGACGTGATGGCGGCGAAGGAGAGCGAGGATACCGGGCAGCAGAAACGTTCCGGAACGACGGGGACACCCCGGGGACGCGGCAACAGCGATGGAGGGCGACATCCAGGGCAGCGGTGACGGGTACGGAGCGACGGGGACACGTGAGTATTACCTTCTATACCGGTGGTCTTCAACCTGCGGACCTCCAGATGTTGCCAACGGCTGTCCGGGCATGCTGGGAGTTGTAGTTTTGCAACATCTGGAGGTCTGCAGGTTGAAGATCACTGTCCTATCCTTTACATTGTATTTGGTTCAGAATCTTTTTTTTCTAGATTTTCCTCCTTTAAAATTGGGTGCGTCTTATATGCCGGAGCGTCTTATATGACGAAAAATACGGTATATTTTAGCTACAAAAGTTAAGACCAAGTATCTTACCCAGTAGGGAAGCTGCTGGTCAGCCATGAATGCCTTAGGACTTGGTTCACTTTTCCCATTACTTGTCCATATACGCTTCCAAGAAGAATATATTTCATAACCATCTTTGTGACTAAAGAAAAAATAATGAAACGTCAGAAACAGAGCTAAATAACAGCAGCTTAATAATAATAATAATACTACCTACCAACTACCTACCTCCTATAGTAGTGATCAAAGCATTCATTGCAAAAATGTTCCCCACAAGAAAGATGATACCATCTGGATGTGTAACCATTCTTTGCACACCTGTATTAAAGAACAGAAGTCACACCACATTTTACTTCTGGTTAAACCAACAACGTATGGATCCTTACATTGTGTGACTATCTGTACCTGTAAATTTAAAAGATTTTTAAAAACCTGTATGGTTTTGTTTCAGTAACCCTTCAGAGAGGGGACAAGATGATTTTTAGGCTCTCACTACTGTTACTTAATCTATGGGAGCAGAACATTCCCTGTTGTCCATCCTACGTGCCCCCAGCAGCCCATTTAGTGAAGAGGGGGCCATCCCACATTATCTTCTACTTTCTGCATCTTCCCTCTGTAACTATTGTGAATCTGGCCAGAACTAGAGATGAGCGAACTTACAGTAAATTCGATTTGTCACGAACTTCTCAGCTCGGCAGTTGATGACTTATCCTGCATAAATTTGTTCAGCTTTCAGGTGCTCCGGTGGGCTGGAAAAGGTGGATACAGTCCTAAGAGACTCTTTCCTAGGACTGTATCCATCTTTTCCAGCCCACCGGAGCACCTGAAAGCTGAACTAATTTATGCAGGATAAGCCATCAACTGCCGAGCCGAAAAGTTTGTGACGAATCGAATTTACTGTAAGTTCGCTCATCTCTATTTAGAACAAAGCCTCACAACCGGGGACTCACGATAGCTGCAGGAACCAGAAGATGGTGTGTGCTGGTCCCCCTCTTCGGTAAACATACACTTACACTTCGCTAAGTGTATGTGAACTTTAGAAACTGGCTGACCAACTAATCGACCAACCAATTAATCGATTATGAAAATAGTTGCCAACTGTTGTCATAGTCGATTAGTTGCAGATTAATTGATTAGTTGTTTCAGCCTTAGGGCTGGTTCACATCACGTTTTCTCCCATACGGGAGCACATACGGCAGGGGGGAGCTAAAATCTCGCGCTCCCGTATGCCTTCGTATGTGCTCCCGTATGTCATTCATTTCAATGAGCCGGCCGGAGTGAAACGTTCGGTCCGGTTGGCTCATTTTTGCACTGTATGCGCTTTTCCAACCGGACCTAAAACGGTGGTTGACCACAGTTTTAGGTCCGGGGAAAAAGCGCATACGGCGCAAAAATGAGCCAACCGGACCGAACGTTTCACTCCGGCCGGCTCATTGAAATGAATTACATACGGGAGCACATAGAAAGGCATACGGGAGCGCAAGGTTTTAGCTCCCCCCTGCCGTATGCGCTCCCGTATGGGAGAAAACGTGATGTGAACCCAGCCTTAGTTAGATTTTTAGTGACAAACCTCTGAGCAAAGTGGTGGTTTACTATCACATACATCACCTGCATACATATACAATACAGGATGCATACAAAGGAAATGCTAAATGTTGTACACAGATATGTGCAAAAGATTTTCATGGAATGTGCAGCTGTGTTTGCTGCTAAGAGCTGCAGATATCATTGAATAGCTATTTTAATATAAAAACAAACTGTACTTTTCATGGAGCTGATGATGGCTGTCATAGAAAATCACCTTATTTCTAAGCCAAGTGTCACAGCTCGGCACACCTCCCCCTTCACCCTCACCTCCCAGACCCTTCTGGATTAATATACAGAGCCCTGTACATTAGTCAAGGAGGGGCTGGAAGGAGGGGAGAATGGGTGAAAAGGTAGGCCTGACTGTGACACTTGAGCAACTCTGACCTGCCTCCTTGACCCTTGGCTTAGAAATAAGAAGAATTTATAAGTTTAGTAACCACCATCAGCTACAGGAAAGGTACAGTTAGCTCTTATACCCTAATAGATATCCAACGTTCTCTGTAGCTCTTAGCAGCAAATGGAGCTGTCAAGATTCCCTGTTAAATATATGGTTAAAAACACTTGAAGGGGCATTTCATTCTTATAATGGGATAGCATATGTCTAGGACTTGCCATCACTTTATGTTCAGTTAAGTCCAACATCTGAGACCCCGAGGGATCCTGAGAATAAAATAACTTTGTAATTACATCACTTATTTTACCATAAAATGTACGGCGCAACCAAACAAATATTTCTGTGGGAAAATTTAAAAGAAAACCGCAATTTAGGAAGTTTTTGAAGGTTTTATTTTCACGCTGTACACTTTCCGGTAAAAATTACATTTTTCTTTATTCTGTGGGTCAATACGATTAAAATGATAAGGGGTATCATTTTAATCGTATTGACCCACAGAATAAAGAAAAATGTAATTTTTACCAGAAAGTGTACAGCGTGAAAATAAAACCTTCAAAAATTTCCTAAATTGCGGTTTTCTTTTAAATTTTCCCACATAAATATTTGTTTGGTTGCGCCGTACATTTTATGGTAAAATAAGTGATGTTATTACAAAGTACAAAGTTATTTTATATGTTATATGCTTTTCTATAATTGTACCGCTTAAAAAAAAAATCTCAAACCATTTTAACAAAATTAGTATGTTTGAAATTGCCCTATTTTGACCACCTATAACTTTCAAATTTTTCCGTATATGGGGCGATATGAGGGCTAATTTTTTGTGCCATGATCTGTAGTTTTTATCAGTACCACTTTTGGTTAGGTTTTACTTTTTATACATTTTTTATAAATTTTTTTGGAATAAAATGTGACAAAAAAAGTAGCAATTTTTTTTTTTTTTACGTTTACGCTGTTCACCGTACGGGATAATTAACAATATATTTGAATAGTTCAGACTTTTACGCACGCGGCAATAACAAATATGTGTATTCATTATTTTATTTTACGCTTTTTGGGGGGGGTAAAATGGGAAAAACTGACATTTTACCTTTTTATTGGGGGAGGGGAATTTTCAATTTTTTTTTACTTTTTTATTTTACATTTTTTTTACTTTTTTTTTATTTATTTTTATTTTTTTACACTTTTTATGTCCCCATAGGGGACTATTCATAGCAATTAGTTGATTGCTAATACTGTTCAGTGCTATGTATAGGACATAGCACTGATCAGTATTATCGGTGATCTTCTGCTCTGGTCTGCTCGATCTCAGACCAGAGCAGAAGACCCCTGGAGACCCTGGTGAGGAGACCTCCGGCTGCCATGCTGGATGATCGGATCCCCGTGGCAGCGCTGCGGGCGATCCGATCATCCATTCACAGTACCGCACTGCCGCAGATGCCGTGATCTGTATTGATCACGGCATCTGAGGGGTTAATGGTGGACATTCGCGCGATGGCGGATGTTCGCCATTACCGGCGGGTCCCTGGCTGCTGATAGCAGCCGGGACCTGCCGCGCATGACACAAGCACCGCTCCGGTGCTCGCGATCATGGCGGCACGTAAATGTACGTCATGGTGCGTTAAGTACCACGTCACCATGACGTACATTTACATCCATTGTCGTTAAGGGGTTAAAAAATAGCAAGTAAATAAAACACAAATTCACAAGTGTAAGACTTTGCCTCAAAAACCTGCTGCTGTTCTAACTGGCATTTGTATTATATTGGGAAAAGATCTACTGTAAGTCCTTAAAAGAGAGACATCCCTGCATGTTTTGTGTAGGAGTCCACCATGGATATTCTGCCCATTGTCTTATTTTTCATTTTGGATGTAATTTCTCAGTAATGATCCAATCTACAAAGCAGCTAGCATGCCACAGCTTGGATGAATCCTACCTTTCTGCGGCACTGGCAAAGCAAACCGGACATGTTGCTGTACACCCCGCCTTTTCACATTTCCTGTATTTCTTCTCTAAGAAATCCTCATCATCTTCTATTGCTTCATTCGCCTTTCTCCTCACCTAACACAAGCCACATTGGATAATTTAGCAGTGTGTATGTGTTATACTTCAAGGGCTGTTCACCTCACATTTTTTGCATCAGAAAATGTTCCCAACATGCACTTTAAATGGAAAACGTCATGGGTGTCTAATAGTTGAATCTGTCACCCATAGATGAACATAGGAACCGTTTGTCAGTTACACCAACATCTGTTTAAAGTGTTACTTTAATTAAAAACAACTTTGACGCATGTCAATCAAACATGTCAAAAGCTGTTGATCACGCCGGGTCTCACTCCTGAGACTGGCTGCTATTGTGAGTTATTAGCTGTGGAAGCAGGCGGCATTACTATCAGCACCTAGGTCTTTGTCAACAGATCTGGCTGCTCCCCAGAGAAAGCCTGCCACCTGATTTGCCAGCCTTCCGTTATTTCTACTGCGCCCTTTGACCTCAGGAATTGTAACAGTGATGCCCCAACCTCAATTCTCAGCACGGCCCGGTGATGGCTCTGCATTTGCTATCACTGAGAAGGTGACCAGACGGTTTGACTGGAGTATGGCCAGCACAAGGACAAGATGTAAAGGCAGCAGCAGGTCCAGGGGATTCTCTGCAGGTTTGAGGAGCAATGACCTGATTGTGTACAGTGACACAGACAGGGAGTGTATGGACACAGACTGGGAGCGTATGGACACAGACAGGGAGTGTATGGAGTGTATAGACACAGACAGGGAGTGTATGGAGTGTATAGACACAGACAGGGAGTGTATGGACACAGACAGGGAGTGTATGGAGTGTATAGACACAGACAGGGAGTGTTTGGACACAGACAGGGAGTGTTTGGACACAGACAGGGAGTGTATGGACACAGACAGGGAGTGTATGGACACAGACAGGGAGTGTAAGGACACAGACAGGGAGTGTATGGAGGCAGAGCAGGGGACAAGAAGGCAGATACTAGTGTGAGGAGGCAACAACAAGAGTGACAATAATAGGGGTAGATGTAAAGGTGTCAGATGCAATAAAATGTAAGAGCTACAGGAGCAGATACTAGGGGTGACTGGGAATATTAAGAGGGCATATACAACAGTGACAGGGCCATTAATAATAAAGGGCATATACTAGAGCAGTGGTTCTTAACCTGGGTTCGGTGAGTCAATCTCAGGGGTTCAGCCGGGGAGGCCCGCCGGGTGTTTTTGCCTCGGTACATTCCTGTGTTCCGAAAGATGCTTTCGGAACATAGGGACGCCTCTATTAAGAACCCTGCGTCCCCGCGTTTACTTTAAAAACGCGGGGGCCGCCGGGAACTAGCACACGCAGGGACGTCACTCACGTCCCATGCGCGCGCCCATGGCAACGGAGCGCGGAGGAGCGGAGAAGAAGCAAGAAGGCAGTTGGTAAGTGTTTACCAGCGGCGCGTCAGCTTCGGTGTTCCGACCAGTGATCCTCCAGTCCTGCTATGGCCGGACCAAAGGAGCGGTGGTCGGAACACTGAAATGGGGCAGTACACAGGCATACAGCCTCCAGCCATACTGTATGGCTGGAGGCTGTATGTCTGTGGGGGAACACACTGCACCTAATGTGGGGGGGAACTATACTGCCAACGTAATGTGGGGGAACATACTGCCGGCCTAATGTGGGGGGGGGACGACTATATTGCACCTAATGTGGGGGAACATACTGCCAACCTAATGTGGGGGACTATATTGCACCTAATGTGGGGGAATATACTGCCAGCCTAATGTGGCAGACTATATTGCACCTAATGTGGGGGAACATACTGCCAGCCTAATGTGGCAGACTATATTGCACCTAATGTGGGGGAACATACTGCCAGCCTAATGTGGGGGACTATATTGCACCTAATGTGGGGGAATATACTGCCAGCCTAATGTGGGGGACTATATTGCACCTAATGTGGGGGAACATACTGCCAGCCTAATGTGGCAGACTATATTGCACTTAATGTGGGGGAACATACTGCCAGCCTAATGTGGCAGACTATATTGCACCTAATGTGGGGGAACATACTGCCAGCCTAATGAGGGGGACATACTGCCAGCCTAATGTGGGGGACATACTGCCTGCCTAATGTGGGGGACATACTGCCTGCCTAATGTGGGCGAACTCTGCCTGCCTAATGTGGGCGAACTCTGCCTGCCTAATGTGGGCGAACTCTGCCTGCCTAATGTGGGCGAACTCTGCCTGCCTAATGTGGGCGAATTATGCCTGCCTAATGTGGGGAAACACTGCCATTGTTGCGAAAATGACATGAGAGTGGCACTTGCTAAGGTAAAGCCGCACATTTCTGAACTGGTCCCTGAAAGACAACAGCAGAAGTCACTGATTTGCAGTAAATATTCATTATGACTTTGTGTGAAAATCATGTTTTCATGGTTTTGTTCTTTGTTCTTAATGGTTTTGTTCATTTTGAGCACCTATGTATAAATATATACTTAAATATATACCTCCTATGTTTTGAATTTGAAATAAATCACATTTTATTTTTCCAATTAAGAGGGGTTCGGTGAATGCGCATATGAAACTGGTGGGGTTCAGTACCTCCAACAAGGTTAAGAACCACTGTACTAGAGTGAAAAGGGCAATAATTAAAGTGGCAGATGCTGACGTGACAAGGGCAATAATAGGGATAGATATATGGGTGACAGGGACAGTAAAAGAAGCATATGCAAGACGGATTAGTGTAATTATGGGGTAGTTATAAAGGAGACATAGGCAGTAAGGGAAGCATATACAAGAGAGATGGGGTAAGATTTGTTTCGACTTATAAGAGGTGTGGATGTAACTGTGACATGGATGATATATAGGGACAGTCCCTGCCCAAGAGTCAAGAACCTGACTGATCACTATAAGGTGAGGGGGGGGGGGGGGGGAGCGTCTCTCCTGCTCTGTATCTATGTGAGGAAAATGGTCCCGTAGAGTTACATTAGGAGACCCTCTCGGGCAGGTGACACAGGGCTGGGAAGGAATGTGCTAAGCTTACACTTTTCCCCAACTTGTTCTACTTATTGGCCAGGGTCTGAACACTCAAACCCCAACCAATCAAAACCTTTGCTATGTGTCTATGGCATATCAAAAGGGTTTTTATAATGACAGTTCCATTTAAAGGATAATTAAAAAAAAAAAAAAAAAAAAAAAAGATTCTATTGGTTGGAATTTGAAAATCTATGCAATTCCATCAATCCTATTTGCAGTATAATGATACGTACCTGCCAGATGGCAGATAAAATGACGCTAGATGTTTAGATCGCACATTAAGGTTAGAGCTGGGCGGTATGGCCAAATATGTGTATCGCGGTATTTTTGTAACTTATGGCGATTCCACAGCATATAACACTATTCCACCCCCCCAAAAAAAAAAATTATTAGCCCAGCGCTGTGCTGTCCCCATCGGGGTACTACTCACGTCACCCACAAGCGCTGCCTTCCTCGTCCTCCTGTTTGTTGTGGCCGGCACTGACACTCTATACTGTATCCCTATGCCTGGGCTGCAAAAGGTAAACAAAAATAAACTTTAGCGCATGTTCCTACGTCGGCCTTACGCTCTTTCTGGGGACGTGAACGTCGGACAGCCGTCAGCCCATCACCGGCCGCAGTGATGTTCCGCCTCGGCCGGTGACAGGCTGAGCCCATTGTCATATAAGAAGCCGGCTCCTTACATGACAGTGGGCTCAACCTATCACTGGCTGAGGCGGAACATCATTGCGGCCGATGATAGGCTGATGGCTTTCCAACATTCCATTCCCTAGGAAGCTGGTCCGGACCGACGGGGAAGGTGAGTTAAAGTTTATTTTGTTTAGCCTTTTGCAGCTCAGGCATAGGGATACAGTATAGAGCAGTGGTCTTCAACCTGCGGACCTCCAGATGTTGCAAAACAACTCCCAGCATGCCCGGACGAGTTTTAGTTTTGCAACATCTGGAGGTTGAAGACCACTGGTATAGAGTTTTAGCGCCGGCGGCCGCAACAAACAGGAGGACGAGGAGGGCAGCGCTTGCGGGTGACATGTGAGTAGTACCCCAATGGGGACAGCGCAGCGCTGGGCTAATAATTAATTGGGGGGGGGGGCCAGAACAGCGCTCGCGGGTCACATATGATTAGTTTCCCGATGTGGGGACAGCGCAGCGCTGGGATGACCATCTCTTCCCGAGGGGGAGGGGCAAAACTGGTATTGCGGTATGGGTTAAAATTCATATTGTGCAGCACAAAAATTTCGGTATTCGGTATGAACCGATATACCACCCAGCCCTACTTAGGGTCTTTCTTAACATGTTCACTAGGGGGAAATGTGATGTGAACAGCCCCTAATAACATAAGCACAAGATGATTCATCATAAATAGGGATAAAACATATACACAGACAGGAATAGGGGATCATTACCTGTCGTCCAGAGGATCGCAGAGGAAGGTTGTCAGGTGAAAGGTCAGATGGGGTGACGGCCTTTTTCTTCGCTCTGCCTTTAGAGCCAGACATGGCTGTGGATCCCCAGATCACCTACACACAGCAAACACAGTAGATGAGATTGCAGCACATTGCTCCAGAAGCCCAGCACTGCACCCCCAGCTTCTCCCTCTCTGCTTGTTACCTATGGTGACAATGGGGACAGCCCACATGTCTCCCTGTGATCACCTCCCGCAGAACACACGCCATTTGTCGGGTCACACTACAGGGTGATTGTAAATACTGGACACGTGACACATAACACTACTGACAGGGGGCGGGGCTACCACATAACGCTTCCTGTATGGATTCAGGCGCAATGACAGATACTGCTCTTCAGGACAGTCCTCAGTCCCGTCAGCAGAGAGTTAACACTAAAGAGCCTGCTACTTACCGTTCCCCAGCCTGTCTGTCCCGACTCCACTCCACTAAACGTAACACGTCACGACGTAGGGTATTGTCGTCTGACGTGCAGCGCTCTACGTCAGCCCGTCGGAGACTGGAGTCTGTTTCCTATCAGTGTAGAGGTGAGCGGGCTGTGTACGGGGTGGGACGCTGCGCTGGGTCACCGGCTGAGGCACCGTCTATACCGAGCTCTAGCCACCAACACCCCACACTGGACAATGGCAGAATCTTTTTATTTATTTATTTATTTATTTATAGAACAGATTTTTACATTTAGCGTTTTTCCATTTTCACATTTTCATTTTTTTCCTCATCACCTTCTAAAAATCAACCCTTTCAATTTTGCACATAATTTTTTGCACCACCAATTCTACTTTGCAGTGACATTAGTCATTTTACCCAAAAATCCACGGCGAATGGAAAAAAAATTAATTGTGCAACAAAATTGAACAAAAAATGTAATTTTGTAAGTTTTGGGGGCTTCCGTTTCTACGCAGTGCATATTTCGGTAAAAATTACACCTTATATTTATTCTGTAGGTCCATACGGTTAAAATGACACCCTACTTATATAGGTTTGATTTTGTCGCACTTCTGAAAAAAATAACTACATGCAGGAAAATTAATGCGTTTAAAATTGTCTTCTTCTGACCCCTTTAACTTTTTATTTTTCCGCGTACGGGCCAGTATGAGGACTAATTTTTTGTGCCGTGTTCTGAAGTTTTTATCGGTACTGTTTTTGCATTGATCGGACTTTTTGATCATTTTTTATTAATTTTTTTATGATATGGAATTTATTTGCGCGTACGCCATTGACCATGCGGTTTAATTAACTATATATTTTTATAGTTCTGACATCTACTCACGTGGCAATACTACATATGTTTATTATTATTTATGCAGTTTTTTTAATGGGAAAAGGGGGGGTGATTCAAACTTTTATTAGGGAAGGGGTTAACCCCTTAAGGACCAAGGACGTACCGGTACGTCCTTGGTCCTGCTCTCCTGATATAACGCGGGGTTACGCAGTAACCCCGCGTCATATCACGGCAGGCCCGGCGTCATAGTGAAGCCGGGACCCGCCTCTAATAGCGCGGCTAAAAGCGAAAGTGAAAGTTGCCGGCTAGCTCAGTCGGGCTGTTCGGGATAGCCGCGGCTAATCGCGGCATCCCGAACAGCTGACAGGACAGCGGGAGGGCCCCTATCTGCCTCCTCGCTGTCCGATCGCCGAATGACTGCTCAGTGCCTGAGATCCAGGCATGAGCAGTCAAGCGGCAGAATCATCGATCACTGGTTTCCTATGAGAAACCAGTGATCAATGATGAAGATCAGTGTGTGCAGTGTTATAGGTCCCTATGGGACCTATAACACTGCAAAAAAAAAAAGTGAATAAAGATCATTTAACTCCTCCCCTATTAAAAGTTTGAATCACCCCCCTTTTCCAATAAAAAAAAAAACCACAGTGTGAATAAAAATAAACATATATGGTATCACCGCGTGCGGATATGTCCAAATTATAAAAATATATCATTAATTAAACCGCTCGGTCAATGGCGTGCGCGCAAAACAATTTCAAAGTCCAAAATAGTGCATTTTTGGTCACTTTTTATATCATTTAAAAATGAATAAAAAGCGATCAATAAGTCCTATCAATGCAAAAATGGTACCGTTAAAAACTTCAGATCACGGCGCAAAAAATGAGCCCTCATACCGCCCCATACACGGAAAAATAAAAAAGTTATAGGGGTCAGAAATGACCATTTTAAACGTATTAATTTTCCTGCATGTAGTTATGATTTTTTCCAGAAGTCCGACAAAATCAAACCTATATAAGTAGGGTATCATTTTAATCGTATGGACCTACAGAATAAAGATTAGGTGTCATTTTTACCGAAAAATGTACTACGTAGAAACGGAAGCCCCCAAAAGTTACAAAACTGCGTTTTTTTTTTCAATTTTGTCGCACAATGATTTTTTTTTTTCCGTTTCACCATAGATTTTTGGGCAAAATGACTGACGTCATTACAAAGTAGAATTGGTGGCGCAAAAAATAAGCCATCATATGGATTTTTAGGTGCAAAATTGAAAGAGTTATGATTTTTTAAAGGCAAGGAGGAAAAAACGAAAATGCAAAAACGTAAAAAAAAAAACGGTCCTTAAGGGGTTAAAGAAGAAGTTACAGGTCTGTGAGAGCCAGAAATATTGCTTGTTTGTAGGTGACCAAATACTTATTTTACCAAGGAATTTACCAATTAATTCATTAAAAAGGCTACATTGTTATTTCCTGTATTCTTTCCCCTATTGTCTCTCATAGTTGAAGTGTACCTATGATGAAAATTACAGGCCTCTCTCATCTTTTAAAGTGGGAGAACCTGCACAATTGGTGGCTGACTTAATACTTTTTTGCCCCATTGTATCCCATGACAAAGCCTTGTGTCTTTTGGTTAGCCATGCAAAAGCCAGTGCCACATTAGTCCATTGTCCATATAGTCAATGCAGTGGTAGCAGGACTGCAGGAAGTCCGAGGAGGCTTTTCAGAATGTGAAAGATACCATTTGGGCTAAAGCAGATTTGTCTTCACTCCAGACTTATGGACCAGCGTAACAATTTGCTTCTAACAAACATCCTTGACGAGAAGCATGGATGGTCCAGTATCCACTGCACTGACCACACTTTGCAGCTGGTTATAATGGTGCATTGAAGAATCTGGGAATTTAAATAAACAATCAAGTTGAAGGAGAAGCAGATGTACAGTTGCAAGAAAAAGTATGTGAACCCTTTGTAATGATATGGATTTCTGCACAAATAAGTCATGAAATGTGATCTGATCTTCATCTAAGTCACAATAATAGACAATCACAGTGTGCTTAAACGAATAACACACACAGAATTAAATCTTACCATGTTTTTATTGAACACACCATGTAATCATTCATAGTGCAGGTGGAAAAAGTATGTGAACCCCTAGACTAATGACCTCTCCAAGAGCTAATTGGAGTGAGGTGTCATCCAACTGCAGTCCAATCAATGAGAGGATATTGGAGGTGTTGATTACAGCTGCCCTGCCCTATTAAATAAAAAAATAAAAACACCCACCAGTTCTGGGTTTGCTTTTCACAAGAAGCATTGCCTGATGTGAATGATGCCTTTAACAAAAGAGCTCTCAGAAGACCTATGATTAAGAATTGTTGACTTGCATAAAGCTGGAAAGGGTTATAAAAAGTATCTCCAAAAGCCTTGCTGTTCATCAGTCCATGGTAAGACAAATTGTCTATAAATGGAGAAAGTTCAGCACTGCTGCTACTCTCCCTAGGAGTGGGCATCCTGTAAAGATGACTGCAAAAGCACAGCGCAGACTGCTCGATGAAGAGAAGAAGAATCCTAGTGTCTGCTAAAGACTTACAAAAGTCTCTGACATATGCTAACATCCCTGTTAGCAAATCTTCAATACGTAAAACACTAAACAAGAATGGATTTCATAGGAGGAAACCACAGAGGAAGCCACTGCTGTCCGAAAAAAACATTGCTGCACGTTTACAGTTTGCACAAGAGCACCTGGATGTTCCACAGCTGTACTGGCAAAATATTCTGTGGACAGATGAAACCAAAGTTGAGTTGTTTGGAAGAAACACACAACACTATGTTTGGGAAAAAAAGAGGCACAGCACGTCAACATCAAAACCTCATTACAAAGGTGAAGTATGGTGGTGGGGGCATCATGCTTTGGTGCTGCTTTACTGCATCAGGGCCTAAACGGATTGCGATCATCAATGGAAAAATGAATTCCCAAGTTTATCAAGACATTTTGCAGGAGAATTTAAGGCCATCTGTCCACCAGCTAAAGCTCAACAGAAGATGGGTATTGCAACAGGACAACACAAAGCATAGAAGTAAATCAACAACAGAATGGCTTAAACAGAAGAAAATACGCCTTCTGGATTGGCCCAGTCAGAGTCTTGACCTCAACCCGATTGAGATGCTGTGGCATGACCTGAAGAAAGCGATTTACACCAGACGTCCCAAGAATATTGCTGAACTGAAACTGTTCTGTAAAGAGGAATGGTAAAAAATGACTTCTGACCGTTGTGCACGTCTGATCTGCAACTACAGGAAACGTTTGGTTGAAGTTATTGCTGCCAAAAGAGGTTCAACCAGTTATTAAATCCAAGGGTTCACATACTTTTTCCACCTGCACTGTGAATGTTTACATGGTGTGTTCAATAAAAACATGGTAAGATTTAATTATTTGTGTGTTATTAGTTTAAGCACACTGTGATTGTCTATTGTTGTGACTTAGATGAAGATCAATTTACATTTTAAATCCATATAATTCCAAAGGGTTCACATACTTTTTCTTGCAACTATAGATGGGTACAGTGGAACATAAACCGCTGCAAGATGTCAGCACCAGATGGAACAGCACTTTGACAGACTCCTTGAAGAAACCTGGCCAGTAATTGCAACCCTGTCAGACCCATCAGAACCTAAAGCCAGAAAAATGTAGTGCTATTTTGAGGCACCTTCTACTGTGAGGTCCAGTGAGTCTGTATCTTTTGAATATTTGGCCATGAGGTGCTTCCAATCCACTGCCACCAACCAGCTGAAACAGCAGATGGAGTGATATCCTTCCAGAACAAGTCCATGATCCTGTCATTATTTCCGCTGCGCTGGACCCAAGATTTAGAAAATTAAAGTTTTTGACACTTGAGAAAAATGTTATAAATGTGCAGGCAAAAGTCAAGACAGAGCTGCTTGCTCTAAGAAATGAGATCATGGAGGTGCAGTAGCAAACCACTTCACTTGCCGTTTCTAGTTATAGCCAATCCTTCATTTTTCTGTATTCTAGCACCAAAAAAATGAAATCCATCTTTTTTGCACTGCAGCCATATACATTTGCATATGCCTGCTATCTACTACTACTACTACTAGCCATAGTATGAGCACTATTTGGTACAAGATCCCTTTAAATCAACTATCCATTAAACATAGCTTCATGTGTGATACTATCTGATATTGGTATCACAAATTTGATAACGGGATTGGACACTAGGATGCAATGCTCTGCACATACCCCTATGTGTATAGCAGTGTGTAACTATGTAGTACATACATACTGCTATACACATGGCAGTACTACAGACACTACACATCACGACATCAGGCTGCAATACCACAGATCTGAAGACAGTATCACACATTGGGCTGAAATGACCAGCTCAGCAGTAAGTAATATATATTATATCATGCTGAGATACCTTTATATCTGCAGATAGTATGACGCATTGGGCTGAAATACACCAGCACAGCAGTAAGTCATATATTTCAGCCCAATGTGTGGTACTATCTGCAGATATAAGGTATCTCATCCGGATATTATATATATTACTTACTGCTGAGCTGGTCATTTCAGCCCAATGTGTGATACTGTCTTCAGATCTGTGGTATTGCAGCCTGATGTCGTGATGTGTAGTGTCTGTAGTACTGCCATGTGTATAGCAGTATGTATGTACTACATAGTTACACACTGCTATACACATAGGGGTATGTGCAGAGCATTGCATCCTAGTGTCCAATCCCGTTATCAAATTTTATCGGTTTCATAAATTATTGCAGTCCTATACTGCATGAAGAGCAACAATAAAATTATTGAAAAATTTAAAAAAATGACCGCAGAATTAATTTTTATTTATTTATATCACCACATAAAAGTTAGGCCTCAAAATTCATACGATGCTCCTTTATAACTGAGGCCTGTGTGTAAGTCATGTAGTGCACAAGGGCTACATATGGTATATTTTTAGGGATTTCCAGAAACTGGAATCAGAACAGATACTGGATATTTGCACGAGTACTTGTGGCAGGTATCAAGGAGGTGTGGTAGGCCTGCTGCGCTCTCGGTGCAGATTAAAAAGTGGCCGATTTGCAAGAAAATCTTGTAAATATAAGTAGTAGAGAAGAAATTAAAAACAGACCACAAAGGGGGTGCCTAGTGCATTAACTGAGACACACATTCATCTAGTAGTGGTGGTTGAATATGCTTCTCACCTTGAGCGCAACATATTGTGCACATCACTCTTATAATAAGGGTAAGAGAAGTTTGTTCTACTGGAGTGCTGCTAAGCCTTGGGGTGGCGGAAGCGCTGCAACCAACAATGGATTCCACGATATCGTAGTGCAATTAAATTAAAAAAGTGATCAAGAGAAACCAATTTTTTTTTTTTTTTTTTTTTTTTTTTTTTTTTTTTAACCTTTATCAGATTGGCATGCATACAGTAGAAAAAGCACAGGTGTATGTGTGTGTGTGTGTGTGTGTGTGTGTGTATGTATATTATATATATACACACACACCTGATTATGGAAGGGGAATGGGCGTGATTAACGATCCTGGTACTTGGAAAACTATGTAATAAAGACTGTCCAAGAATAAACTAGAAAAAAAGGAGAACTTTAAAGGGATATTCCAGGCCAAAACTTTTTTTTATATATCAACTGGCTCCGGAAAGTTAAACAAATTTGTAAATTACTTCGATTAAAAAATCTTAATCCTTCCAATAGTTATTAGCTTCTGAAGTTGAGTTGCTGTTTTCTATCTAACTGCTTTCTGATGACTCGAGTACCGGGAGCTGTCAAGCTCCTATAGGGGTATTCTCCCATCATGCACAGCTCCCGGGACGTGACATCATCATTGAGCAGTTAGACAGAAAATTTCAGAAGCTAATAACTATTGGAAGGATTAAGATTTTTTAATAGAAGCAATTTACAAATCTGTTTAACTTTCTGGAACCAGTTGATATATTAAAAAAAGTTTTGGCCTGGAATACCCCTTTAAGAATAGATCAAGGTAAATTAAATGAAACAGAGGCCTGAGCCACACAGCTCCGTTATCACTGGAAGCAGTGCTGATGCAGTACATATAAAATATACCTTACGCAACAATACATCTGAAGCGTAAGGATACAGAACATTAAAATACTTAGGTGATTCTAAAGTTTCTTTAATATGAAATAATAACTTGGGTAGATATACTGTGTGTTATATATACAATGCACTACGTAAAATGAGCATGGAAGGATCATGTGATATAGATAAACCGATAATATAACTGTAATGGATGCTGTAATAATTATCTAATAGTATATAGAATATGAAGACTAAAATAAGAATATAACTAATAAAACATTATCTTAGAAGTTTACATACCACTATGGAGTCATGGATACCGAGGTAGCGTACAATACATTAAGTGTTATATATAGATGTGTGCTATATAGATATTACTACTATACAGATGATTGTAATGATAAAAGATGCATATTACAAACAACCACTTAACCCCTTAAGAACGTAAATGTACATCCTCGTGCTCTGGTACCTTTCATAAAGCAAGCAGAGAAGCTGCTTTTGTTAATTGCATGGCAAGAATCCACCACCAGTAATGGTGGACATCAGCGATTGAGCCACTGCATAATCACAGGTCCAATTACCTGCCTCCTGGTTGCTCTGATGATCTCCTCTGTTCTGCCTTCTAGCAGTAGATTGCAGATATTACTAATTAGTGCTATGCCTATGCATAGCACTGAACTGTATTAGCCATTGGGGTCTTTAAAAAGTCAAGGTAGTAAAATAAATAAATAATGTTTTTAAATTGTGAAAAAGCCCCTCCCCCAAATAAAAGACCATTACTTATCATTTTATCCATAATTTGTACAGTAAATAGTATTGGCTGTCTTTAGACAGGAAACTGCATTATACTTCGAAAAATATGGGACAAAATAAATGGAAATACTGATGCAGTATGGATCAAATATAAATGCATGAATATTTGAAGCCTCTCCATATATTTCAATGGGTGTATTTCATCTGCAAAACGGATAACAGTAGCAGGTGGTACATATTTAACCTCTTTAAGAGGACACAGGATAAACAAGTACACCCAACTACCTAGTACTTGGTGCTCCAGGACACATATGTACATCCTGAAAGGCATCCAGACTATGAAGCGAGCACACTAGTTGTGCTGTCTTCATAGGCCTGCAGGTCCATGCTGCTATCAGTAGCCAAGGACCCGCCGGTAATGGTGGACATAAGTGATCATGTTGATGTCTGCCAATAATGTTTCAGATGCTGTAATTAATACTAATCACGACATCAGAAGAAATACGGGGCATTGTGAGACTCATGGGACCATCCACAAGATGAGTCATGATGGCGGTGTTAATGTAAAAAATAATTCCAAAGTCCAAAATTGATGATTTTTGATCACATTGTCAAGGATGGCTCGAGGAGAGGCTGTCAAATGTGATTGACTGTGCTGTTATATACTGCTAAGTGTCTCGACACAAGGAATATACACCAGACAGGATATTGGTATAATATCTCCTTTTTCAGCATACTCGCAGCTGCCCCAAAGGAGTTCTGTTTAATCCAGGAAGTACATTTAGTTTTTACATTTGACAAGAGAGGAGGTTTAGTTATCAGCATGTTACATTTTTATTGGTTGTTTGATTATTCCATCCGTATATATTAGCATACCTAGTGTCCATTAATTTCTTGGCAGAAGTTCCTCTACCAGGAAATTCCAGAGTTCTCTGTCCGTCAGATATTTAGTCTTTCACTCCTTATCTTGGTTGGGCCGGCGTCATGGCAAGGCCTCCATCGTCATCACAACCAGATTGCAAGCTGGTTTATGGGTGAAGGGGTAGGTAACAAATATATTTTTCCATCAGCAATGGCATATTAGTATTAATATATTGATCAGTCATCAGAAAAATAAGGGTCTTCCCTGTCAACATCACATCACTGAAAAAAAGAATAAAAAGTGATCAAAAAGTCTTATATACCCAAAATTGATACTAATAAAAACTAAACAACATGAAGCAAAAAATGAACCCTCATAAAGCGGCATATACTGAAAAATAAGAGTTATAGGTAGTTAGAATAGGGAAATTTTAAACATACCGTATATACTCGAGTATAAGCCGACCCGAGTATAAGCCGAGACCCCTAATTTCAACCCAAAATCCCAGGAAAAGTTATTGACTCGAGTATAAGCCTAGGTTGGGAAATACATCATCCCCCCCTGTCATCATCCAGACCCGTCATTAACATCCTCATCATCATCACCGCCTGTCATCATCCAGACCCTCATCATCATCACCTGTCATCATCCCCTTGTCATCATCCCACACATCCCCCCTTCATCATCCCCTTGTCATCATCCCCACCCCCCTTCATCATCCCCTTGTCATCATCCCCACCCCCCTTCATCATCCCCTTGTCATCATCCCCACCCCCCTTCATCATCCCCTTGTAATCATCCCACACACCCCCCTTCATCATCCCCTTGTAATCATCCCACACACCCCCCTTCATCATCCCCTTGTCATCATCCCACACCCCCCCTTCATCATCCTCTTGTCATCATCCCACACCCCCCCTTCATCATCCTCTTGTCATCATCCGCCCTCAGTGGTCTTCAACCTGCGGACCTCCAGAGGTTTCAAAACTACAACTCCCAGCAAGCCCGGGCAGCCATCGGCTGTCCGGGCTTGCTGGGAGTTGTAGTTTTGAAACCTCCGGAGGTCCGCAGGTTGAAGACCACTGCGGCCTTCGACATCATCCAGCCCCCTCTTACCCCCCCTTTAGTTCTGTACAGTACTCACCTCTGCTCGGCGCTGGTCCTGTGCTGCAGGGCTGTCCGGTGAGGAGGTGATCCGGTGGGATAGTGGTTCCGGGCTGCTATCTTCACCGGGGAGGCCTCTTCTCCGCGCTTTTGGCCCGGAATAGAGGCGTTGCCTTGACAATGACGCAGAAGTACGTTGGCAATGAATGTACCTCTGCGTCGTTGTAAAGGCAACGTGACTATTCTGGGGCCGGTCCCGAAGCGCTTAGAAGAGGCCTCCCCGGTGAATATAGCAGCCCGGAACCACTATCCCACCGGACCACCTCCTCTCCGAACAAGTCCTGCAGCACCGGACCAGCGGAGGTGAGTACTGTACAGAACTAAAGGGGGGTGAGAGGGGGCTGGATGATGTCGAAGGCCGCAGTGGTCTTCAACCTGCGGACCTCCGGAGGTTTCAAAACTACAACTCCCAGCAAGCCCGGACAGCCGATGGCTGCCCGGGCTTGCTGGGAGTTGTAGTTTTGAAACCTCTGGAGGTCCGCAGGTTGAAGACCACTGCGGGTGGAGAGTTCACTCGAGTATAAGCCGAGGGGGGTGTTTTCAGCACGAAAAATCGTGCTGAAAAACTCGGCTTATACTCGAGTATATACGGTACTTATTTTGAAAAAAAAAAGTTTGACTTCATTTAAAAGCAGTACAACAATAGTAAAGCATGTAACTATGGTTATTTTTATCCTATTAACACACAGAATAAAGAACATGTCAGTTTCACCGTACAGTGTAAAAAAAAAAAAAAAAAAAAAAAAAAAAAAAAAGTTGCAAAGTTAGTTTCCCACCACAAATTAAAAAAAATTTGGTTGCAATATACATTTTATGTTAAAATGAAAGTAAAGGTATCATTACAAAGAAAAATGATCGCACAAAAAACAAGCCCCCGTATTTGTCTTTAGATGGAAAAGAAAAGCTGAAGAGGACAAATGAAAACACAAAAATGAAAATTGGCTGTGTCCTTAAGGGGTTAATAAGTTTTTTTGTTTTTGTTTTTTACTATACCCCCATGTGAAAAGCCTTAAAGATTACTGTTATGATATATAATATTATATAATTATTTATGATTATAGTGTTAAAGGAAATCTGTCATCAGAATCACCCGCACTAAACCTGTTACACGGGCTTGTAGTGCGGGTGATCCTGATTAAAACGCTTCTTACCTGGTTAAAAATGGTTCAGCTGTTCTTCAGATATCTATATCTTTAGTTTTCTGTTATTCCCTGGCTTGGGACTCAGTGGGAGGTGTTATCATCTGGGACTCGGCCACACGTCATTCTAGCTGGGCGGAGCGGCCACCCGGCTCATGAATATTCATGAACTTATCCAAGTAGTCTAACTCCTTTTTCTAGGTCTGGTGGGGAGGGCCGCGCATGCGCCGCGTTCTGTACACCCGGAAGCGGCGGTCTCCCCCCGGCTTTTCACTCATGCAGCCCGTCTTCTTACTTGTATTGGGCCGCAGCTCAAGTGAAGCCGGGGGGAGAACGCCGCTTCCGGGTGTACAGAACGCGGCGCATGCGTGGCCCTCCCCACCAGACCTAGAAAAAGGACTTAGACTAAGAGGATATGTTCATGAATATTCATGAGCCGGGCGGCCGCTCCGCCCAGCTAGAATGACGTATAGCCGAGTCCGAGATGATAAGACCTCCCACTGAGTCCCAAGCCAGGGAATAACAGAAAACTAAAGATATAGATATCTGAAGAACCGCTGAACCATTTTTAACCAGATAAGAAGCGTTTTAATCAGGATCACCCATACTACAAGCCTGTGTAACAGGTTTAGTGCGGGTGATTCTCATGACAGATTTCCTTTAAATGCACAGTGTGATGACTTCGAGTTTCTGAATGATAATTTATGGAAAAGTTACACTTTTTTATCCACCATTGTGAAAACGTAGCCGTTGCACTAAACATACTTAGTAAAGTATAATGGCACTATCTGTTTCCAGGCTACTGTCATTTTACTTTCAATGTTTTTTTATTATTTTCAATGAAATGAGAAATAAAGATAACTCAAATAATAATGAACAAGAGGCAGACACAGCAGGGCATCTGACCCTGTTGGGGATTCTCTACCCACTGGGTAAATTTCATTCTCTTTTCAAGCCGCATGGTGGGCCACACTGTTAATCGTTATATATGTTCGTGAATGCAGCGAGCTGTTTTTCGACCGTACTAACTATGTGACTTGAGCCTATGATACAGACTCCCCCATTTACATTTGGTGTAGTTCTACTCTATTCTGGCCCTGTGCGGTCACCGTGTGTCATTTTATTCTGCCCAGAGGGCCAAGCCCTAACTTTGTCTGTTATATCTTGTTAGTTTAATATTGTTTAATAAAAACAGATTTGCCATTAAAGGTAAATGTATGTGTACCCCCAGGAACCTGGCGGGCTTTATTTAATTAATAATAGCTTTACTTTTGAACATAGCAAAAATGTTCAGCCTTGTTGCTTACAATGTACAGTCTCCAGATGAATAAAGTATATGGCAATAAAATTGAGCATCTGAAGTATATCAAATGTGTCATTTTTTCATATTTTAAAGGCACCTTACTATAAGAAATTTACTTTTACTGTAAGAAATCCTATGCATATTCACTTCTAGCCCAATAGATGGCATCATCTAACAAGATACTGCAAATAGCTTTAAATAGCACTGCTGACTCTTTCAGGCAGCTTGGTCATATGATTTTATTCCAGCGTGATCAACATAGACAGTATTTGTGCGGATTACAGCTGCATGCAATGTCATCATCGTCACAAAGAGAAATCAGGACTATGAAGGACTTTTTGGAGGAAACTGATCTGAACTTACTTGAATGCAAGGTCTGTTTTGAAAAGTATGGACACCAGCAAAGACACAGGCCCAAAAACCTTCCATGTGGCCATATTATATGTCAGCACTGTGTTTCTTCTCTCTGTCTCCATGGAAATCAAAGGCTAGAGTGCCCATTCTGTCGCAAAGGTTGTCGAAAACAGGAAACTAGTGTATGTCTTCCTATTTTACACCTGTTGGAGATCATAGGACGTGTGGTTCCAGATCACCCTGAAGCTTCTTCTGTAGACTGTTCCAGAAGTCAAGTGACAAGTCTTAAATCTGCAAATTTTAACCTTAGCATGTCATTTGGTGGTTGGGGAGTACTTTTTAACCCAACTGGTATTGCTTTTTGTACCAAAACGAAAAGCTTGGTTGTGTCACATGATGGCAAGAAAAGAATTGCAAGATTCACAATGAATGGGAAGTGCTTGCAACAAACTGGAGCAAAAGCAGATTCTGACAATGCAATTATTTATCCAGCTGATGTAGCAGTAACATTTGATGGTTTCCTAATTGTGACAGATACAGGGGATCGATCCCTTAAGGTGTTCTGTAAATCTGGCGTGTGTAAGTTGGTTGTTAAACATCCATTCAGCTTTCCCTGGGGCCTGGGTATCAACTCTAGAAATGAAATCATAGTCTCTGATCCTGACACTGGAAATCTTGTTCTCCTAGCTATGGACTTTGACAATGCAAACATCACAAAATGTTTAGATGTTTATTCTCATTTGAACCATCCTAGAGAGATTGCTGTTTGCCAGGCAAGTGGAGAGGTTATTGTGGTAGAGCATGTAGTAAGGGACAGCAAAACATGTTCTAGTACATGCCTAAAACTTTTTAGTAGTGAGATGAAACCCTTAAGGCAAATTGATAGTTTTAGTTTGAGCTTGCTTCTACCTTTACCTGTACATACCTCTGGGGTGGCATTTGATCATTCAGGTAATATATTATTAGCAGACATCAATAATAGATGTGTCATTTGTCTTCAGAGGATAGGAGACTTTCATACCATAAAGCATGTTGTTGCAAGTGGTCTCTCCTACCCAGTGGCATTAGCTGTGCTAGAGGATGGCTCTGTTGCTGTGCTGGATAGTGGTAATCATTCAGTTCTAATGTATTCTCCGTAATAACTTCAGCATGTTTTATCTAACTACAAACAATATAGGTTTAATATGTATGTATCAGCGCATACAGGCTCCTAAATGATATGACTTCTCCAAACATGCATAGTGAGTTTGTCTGCTTTTAGTAGTGGCCTCATTCACTCCACTTGTGCCGTGATACAGTTGTGCAGGATTTAGACAGGGCTCAGAGCTGGAAGCCGAACCCTGTGTGTCAGTCAAGCAGGGAGTGTGGCATTGTTACAGCCCAGGGACCTTCAAAGGATTGGGAACATTTATTTTATGCTTGCCAGTGCCAGAAGAAAAGCATATATACCATTTTAAAAGAATGAATAGCTAAACCAAAGATACTGTTGGTCTCCTTGACATACTAGCAAATGATTATTATCCCCAGCTCTTTGTTCATTAAAAAGGCAGTTTTTTGTTTTTGTTTGCTTTAACGGCAGAAAATGAAGGCAAGAAATGGTGCCTAAAAATAGCCATAAGATGCTTTGCAGCCTTTTATTCAGTCTGTCACAATGATAGCATTATAACAAAGCAGATAACAAATATTGTAGTAAACAGAACAAGGGAAGTGGTACCATGAGCTTAGGACTAGAATGCTACCCTCCTTTGCTAAACAAAAGTGAATGGTGTTATTTACAAATATGGAATTTCATATCAAAGGAGTACTCCGATGAAAAACTTTTTTTTTCATATCAACTGGCTCCAAAATGTTAAACAGATTTGTAAATTACTACTTTTAAAAAATCTGAATCCTTCCAGTACTTATCAGCTGCTGTATGCTCCAGAGGAAGTTGTGTAGTTATTTACAGTCTGACAGCAGTGCTCTCTGCTGACACCTCTGTCCGTGTCAGAAACTGTCCAGAGTAGGAGCTAATCCCCAGAGCAAACCTCTCCTGCTGAGGACAGTTCCTGACACGGATAGAGGTGTCAGCAGAGAGCACTGCAGACAGAAAAGAACTATACAACTTCCTGTGGAGCATACAGCAGCTGATAGGTACTGGAAGGATTAAGATTTTTTAATAGAAGTAAATTACAAATCTGTATAACATTCTGGCACCAGTTGATTTGAAAAAAATTAAATTCCACTGGAGTATCCCTTTAATATGGCAAAATATGGAATTTCATGGTTATCTATATTTGTCTTTTTGTAATCTTTAATGTAGTAAATTTGAGTAGCCGTATTAGTCCATTGATGCAGATGCAAATTAAAAAAATGTTGCAGTATCTTGTAATACCTTTTTTATTGGACTAACAGAATTTTGTAGAGACAAGCTTTCGGGATTCCTCCCTTTGGACTTGATAAAAAAGGTATTACAAGATACTGCAACATTTTTTGATTTGCATCTGTGAATGTTTGTTGGAAAATAAAGCACCAGAAGTCTCCTTCACACCTACTTCTTTCTTGGACGTTTTTTTTTTTTTATAAAAAATATATATAGAAAATTGAAAAAAATTTTGAGCTTCATGCAGTTTTTGTAGCATGTATTTTAGTGTGCTTTTTGTTGCACTTTTTGTTTTTCTTGTTATGTGATTCATGATTCTTTCATAATGAATGTAAAAAATGTTTTTTTTAAATGCATAAAAAACACAATACACATCTTTATACGTTTTTAAGCAGGAAAAGAACTATGGTGGTGTTTGGCTGCTTTCACACTATGAGCATTCATCCATTATTAAATGTCTATTTTCTGTGTAAAAACGGACGTTTAATAACGGATGAAATAAAGGGTGCTAACGGCTGAATAAATATTCATCCGTTACCTTTATCCCTCATGTATGGCCAAACACCTCTGCCTACAGACTCCCACAGCCGGGACTACTACTGCTCCCATCATGGAACAGACTTGTTTCCATGATGGGAGTAGAAATTCCCTGGCTGCAGGAGTCTGCAGACAGCTGGGGAGGCTACATTAGTGCTTGTACTACTGCCCCCATCATGGAACAGACTCTGTTCCATAATGGGGGTTGTAGTACAGGGGCTGAGGGATTGACGGGAGCCGGGAGCCGACACTATGCACTGCTAATAGAAATACTTTTCATTCATAAGGCGGCAGGGGTATATGTGCACTGGGGGGGGGGGGCCGACATATAGCGTTATCTGCCCCCCCACAGCTCTTCTATATACACATGCCCCTGCTGCCATATGAATGAAAGGTATTTCTATAAGCAGCGCATTGTGCCGGGAGCAGTGGCGTTGCTAGGGTTGGTGTCACCCGGTGCGGTAGAAAATGGTGTCACCCCCATACCTACCCCCCCCCCCCTCAGTAAGTTTTTAGCCTGTTGTGACAGACACCACTGTTGTAGCGCATTGTGAGAAATTCCAGTATAATAATCAGATATACCAGTTTCCACAGAATAGGAAAGTGTTAAAGAAGTTTTCACCATTTAAATATACAGCTCCCAGAATTACTTAAAGGGGTACTCCACTGGAAAACATTTACTTTTATATCAACTGGTGCCAGAAAGTTAAACAGATTTTTTAATTACTTCTATTTAAAATCTTAATACTTACAGTACTTATAAGCTGGTGTATGCTCCACAGGAAGTTGTGTAGTTCTTTCCAGTCTGACCACAGTGCTATTTGCTGACACCTGTGTCCATGTCAGGAACTGTCCAGAGCAGGAGAGGTTTGCTATGGGGATTTGCTCCTACTATGGACAGTTCTTGACATGGACAGAGGTGTCAGCACAGAGCACTGTGGTCAGACAGAAAATAAATTAAAAAGGAAAATAACTTCCTGTGAATCGCTTATACAGCAGCTAATAAGTACTGGAAGGATTAAGATTTTTAAATAGAAGTAATTTACAAATCTGTTTAACTTTGTAGCACCAGCTGATTAAAAAAAATGTTTTCCAGTAGAGTACCCCTTTGAGCAGTGGTGAGGTTATGCTGGGAGTTGTAGTTTCACTGACCTAACTGTAGAAATGACAAGTGACTACAGCTCTGATGTAGAGAGGAGAATGTACAATGGTATCAGTGACTACAGGTGACATCTTCTCTATAGTGAGGAGAATACACAATGATATCTGACTACAGGGGACGTCTTCTCTATAGTGAGGAGAATACACAATGACATCAGTGACTACAGGGGACGTCTTCTCTATAGTGAGGAGAATACACAATGGTATCAGTGATTACAGGTGACGTCTTCTCTATAGTGAGGAGAATACACAATGATATCAGTGACTACAGGTGACGTCTTCTCTATAGTGAGGAGAATGTACAATGATATCAGTGACTACAGGTGACGTCTTCTCTATAGTCTTCCCTTATCTAATTCAGATGTGTTACGCCGAGCGCTCCGGGTCCCCGCTCCTCCCCGGAGCGCTCGCTACACTCTCGTTACTGCAGCGCCCCGGTCAGATCCACTGACCGGGTGCGCTGCGATACCGCCTCCAGCCGGGATGCGATTCGCGATGCGGGTGGCGCCCGCTCGCGATGCGCACCCCGGCTCCCGTACCTGACTCGCTCTCCGTCGGTCCTGTCCCGGCGCGCGCGGCCCCGCTCCCTAGGGCGCGCGCGCGCCGGGTCTCTGCGATTTAAAGGGCCACTGCGCCGCTGATTGGCGCAGTGGTTCTAATTAGTGTGTTCACCTGTGCACTCCATATATATACCTCACTTCCCCTGCACTCCCTCGCCGGATCTTGTTGCCCTTGTGCCTAGTGAAAGCGTTCCCTTGTGTGTTCCTAGCCTGTGTTCCAGACCTCCTGCCGTTGCCCCTGACTACGATCCTTGCTGCCTGCCCCGACCTTCTGCTACGTCCGACCTTGCTTCTGTCTACTCCCTTGTACCGCGCCTATCTTCAGCAGTCAGAGAGGTTGAGCCGTTGCTAGTGGATACGACCTGGTCACTACCGCCGCAGCAAGACCATCCCGCTTTGCGGCGGGCTCTGGTGAATACCAGTAGTGACTTAGAACCGATCCACTAGCACGGTCCACGCCAATCCCTCTCTGGCACAGAGGATCCACCTCCTGCCAGCCGGCATCGTGACAAGATTGTACATACCGCCAGGACTTGATCCAGCTAAAACTTCTCTCTGCAGAATGTGATGCCCAGATGTCTCCTCACTATGTCAGCGCATTCTCATCCTCTATATGAAAACAATTATTATTATAAACCTGCCAGACACTGTATCCTCTAAAAATAATACTACTATACACTATACTCTTTGATTATAAACCTTCCATACACCATACCCACTGAATATAATACTACCACACACTGTACATTCTGAATATAATACCAACACATACTGTACCCTCTGAATATAAATCTGCCACATACTGTACCCCTGAATATAATACCGCCACACACTGTACCCACTGAATATAATACTACCACATACTGTACCCTCTGAATATAAATCTGCCACATACTGTACCCTCTGAATATAAATCTGCCACATACTGTACCCTCTGAATATAAATCTGCCACATACTGTACCCGTGAATATAAATCTGCCACTTACTGTACCCCTGAATATAAATCTGCCACATACTGTACCCCTGAATATAATACCGCCACATACTGTACCCTCTGAATATAATACTACCACCCACTGCGCCCTCTGAATATAATACTTAGAGATGAGCAAACTACAGTAAATTCAACTCGTCACAAACTTCTCTGCTCGGCAGTTGATAACTTTTCCTGCATAAATTAGTTCAGCTTTCAGGTGCTCCCGTGGGCTGGAGAAGGTGGATACAGTCCTAGGAGACTCTTTCCTAGGATTGTATCCACCTTTTCCAGCCCACCGGAGCACCTGAAGGCTGAACTAATTTACGCAGAATAAGTCATCAACTGCCGAGCCGAGAAGTTTGTGACGAATCGAATTTACTGTAAGTTCGCTCATCTCTAATAATTCTACCACAAACTGCGCCCTCTGAATATAATACTACCACAAACTGCGCCCTCTGAATATAACGTTGCCATACAGTGCACCCTCTGAATATAATACCACAACCGCAGTAACACCCCTCAACATCCGTTAGCTGATGCTATTACGACGGGAGGGGGGTATTGGTGGTGTTGCTAGTGGATGATGGGGGTGCTACTACTCGGGGGGTGTTGCCGGAGGATGATGAGGGTGCTACTCTGGCCATCCCCCCTGGCAGTATCATCCCCATCATCCATCCGCAGGATCATCCTCCTGGCAGGAGCACCGCCATCATCCACCATCAGGATCTGCTGATGGAGGTGCTGCTGGGGGGGGGTGGGTGGTGTTTCTGGTGGATGATGAGGGTGCTACTGCCAGGGGGGGAGCATTAGGTAGGCAGCAGTTCCCCCGCATTAGGTAGGTCGCAGTTTCCCCACATTAGGTAGCATCTATTCCCCACATTAGGCAGCATAGATTCCCCACATTTGGTACCAGTTCCCCCACATTAGGTAGGTACCAGTTACCCCACATTAGGTAGCAATTTCCCCACATTAGGTAGCACAGATTCCCCACATTAGGTAGCATAGACTCCCCACATAAGGTAGCATAGACTCCCCACACTTGGTAGTAGTTTCCCCACATTAGGCCGCAGGTTCCCTTGCAGGTTCCCCACAATGGGTCAAAGTCTCCCCACAATAGATTGCTGGTTATACCACCACCACCACCCCCACACACACACACACACACACACACACACACACACACAAAAAAAACACATACAACACAGAGAGAGAGACACACACAAACACACACAGTCAGAGAGACACACACACTCACAGACACACACATACACAGTCACACACACACACACAGAGTCACACAGTCACACACACACAGAGTCTCATACACACACACAGTCACATACACAAACATAGATAGAGACAGACACACACACTCACCCATCCAGCGCAGCGCTCCTTCTCACCGGGCGCCGTGCGAGTGACGTAACTGACGTCCTCCTGCGCGGCCATGCGGTGTGACGTCAGGCCGGCGCAGACGTAGGAGCGGAGGCCGGGCATAATGCTGGTGAAGGTGAGGGGGGGGGTGTGATGATGGACGGGCGCACAGTGCAGGAGAAAGAGGGGGGTTGCTGAAGGACGGGCGCACCGCACACACAGCGCGGGGGGGGGGGGGGGGATGTGGTGCTGACGGATGGGAGGCCGGTCGGGCACAGATGGGGGGGTGGGTGCTGCGGAGCGTCTTGGTGTCACCCCATTAGGTTGGTGTCACCCGGTGCGGGCCGCACCCCCCGCACCCGGGTCGCAACGCCACTGGCCGGGAGCCGGCACTATGCACTGCTAATAGAAATACTTTTCATTCATACGGCGGTAGGGGCATGTGTATATAGAAGAGCTGCGAGGGCACATATGCATGCGCTGCGGGGGTATATATTTAATGTGCCGGCAGGGGATATATATATAATGCGCCAGCGGGTATATATTTAATGCGCAGGCAGGGGTCATATCTAATGCGCTGGTGGGGGGCTAGATATATAGGCTATATGTCTGCCCCCCTCTGCAGCGCTATATATCTTGCCCCCCACAGTGCTCTTTGGCCCCTGCTACTCTCAAAGTTCATTTTTCAATGTCTCGCTGAGAGCCCTGATCGGCCATTCAGGGCTACCCGCGGGGGATTCAAAAATGAAAGTTAAAACACACTGATACATCGCAGGGTTGCGGAGCATGCCGCCCGCTCCCCTGCTTAATAACTTTTGATAGCATCGGGTCTCAGAAGTGAAACCCGGTACAATCAATCCCTCAGCCCCTGTACTACAACCCCCATCATGGAACAGACTCTGTTCCATGATGGGGGTTGTAGTGCAAACACTAATGTAGCCTCCCCAGCTGCCTGCAGACTCCCGCAGCCAGGGAATTACTACTCCCATCATGGAAACAAGTCTGTTCCATGGTGGGAGTAGTAGTCCTCCCTCAGCACTGCAGGAGTCTGCTGATGTCACCTCTTCTGAGCATGCTCAGAAGTAATAACGGACATAATAAACTGTGTGCAAACGGATGACATAAAGGCGCATCCTTCAGCCATAGACTGTTAAAAATAACGGCCGTTGATTTACCCGTTTCTTGTGACGGAAGAAAAATTAGTTCATGTGCCGTTATTTCTTCCGTCACAACTAACGGCCGTTATTCATGACGTACTATAACGGGTCATAAAGGATAATCAAAAATCCCATAGACTTTAATGGGATTGTTTAACAGCCGTTTACCAGGGCTTTTCTAACGGACGTTTGTAACATGAATTTTTATAGTGTGAAAGCAGCCTAAGAAAAATGTCACAGACTAGGTGAACAAACACCACACCCAGAGCATACTGCATTTGAAAAAATGCACCCCATGTGTGAAAAAAACACGTAAAACTAAATGCATTTTATATTGCATAATACACATTATATACATTTCACCCAAAAATACAATTGCCCAGATTTATCAAACTGTGTGAGAGAAAAAGTGATGTGATTTTCCCACGGCAGCCAATCGCAACTCAACTTTCACTTTTACTAGAGCTCATTAGCTGAGCTGTGATTGGTCTGCAGTTTTATAAATCTGGTACAATGTGTTTTATCAGGCATTTTTATTTATTTCAGAAAAATACAATGTGTGAAACCTCCTTCTTAATAAATAGTTTTAATCCTCTCAGCATTTATCAGTAGTATATTTTTCACCTGACCAGTTATGTAACATGTTAAAGTGCTTATCCTGTGGCACAGTGAGTTCTGTGAATATTTAATGTTGGTGATCCATAATGTGTATAAGGGCACCCACTTTCACCTGAATGCAGAAAATGCTGTTATAAGACTAGTTTCAGACTATGGAATTTCCGCCGGAATTTTTGCTTTGAAATTTCCGGCAGAAATTCCGCTTACTATAATGCATAGTGTAGTGAATGGTTTGCCGTTCACAAATTCACACTTCGGAATTTGTGAAGCGGAAAATCCGGATGAAAAATCTGCTAGAAATTTTCCGCCTGAAGAAGGGGGTTGCTCTTTCTTCAGGCGGAAATCCTAGCGGAACACATAGCAGTCTATAGGAGACTGCAGTGTCCGCGCGGTCCTAGCGCCGACTAATTCAGTCGGCGCAGGTGGAACTCGGAATCTCCGGGCGGAAATTTTTTGCCCGGAGATTCCGTAGTCTGAACCTAGCCTAAGTGTCTGGCTGTAGCTTAGATTTCTCCCACTGGTACATGATAAATGCAGGTTTGGCCATGTTGAGCATACAACTCCTCTGTTGTTGGGGTACGATGATACACATCCCAGATAGGAAAGTTGACAAATACCTCAGCTCCAGCCTGCCTCGCTACGTTGCAGGGAACCACCCTCTTAATCATACGCACATGTGAGGAGTTCAAGCTTGGTTAAATATGCTTGTAAGCGTAGTTCAGTTAACTTTTCAGTGCTTAACCATTTCAATGCTATATATTGATTAAAGCATTAGTATTAACCAACGCTATTATAAAAATAAAAAATAAACTTATAAATACACACTTCAGTGGGCCCCTTCGGCTCGATCGTCTCTAGTTCTGTTATCCAATATGCCTCGCATCTTAGCAATGCTTTTCTGTTTTCTTTTTTATTCCTTTTCTTTTTCCCCTCCATCTGAGGTCCGATACCATGTGTCCTAATTGTTTAAAGTGATGCGCTACACTTGTTTCTCCATACTGCGTTTCTGCTACTCCTTCATGTCCCAAGTGTGAATACCTCCTAATCAGTGATTTATGTTCTACGAGTCTTACTTTCATTTGTTTTGAGGGTTTGCCACATATAGGCTTTCCGCAGGGACACTTTAGGAGATAAATCATGTTAGAGCTCTGACAGGAGTAGTAGCCTTTATTTAAAATGGTTTGTACCTTTTGTAGGATGATGAACACAATCACTTTTAACCTCTTAAGGACTCAGGGCACCCGGTCCTGGTATTTAAAATGGGGTCACGCCGAGACCCTACATCACAACAGGTCGGTCCCGGTGGCTTATGATAGCCGGAACCCTGGGCTAATAGCCTGCGGCACGGATCGTTGTGCCGCGTGCTATTAACCCTTTAGACGTGGCGATCAAAGTTGATTGCCGCGTCTAAAATGAAAGTAAAAGCTTCCCATTAGCTCACGATAAAAAAAGGGGTACTCCCGTGGAAAACTTTTTTTTTTTTTTTTAAATCAACTGGTGCCAGAAAGTTAAACAGATTTGTAAATCACTTCTATTAAAAAATCTTAATCCTTCCAGTACTTTTTAGGGGCTGTATACTAAAGAGAAATCCAAAAAAGAAATGCATTTCCTCTCATGTCATGACCACAGTGCTCTCTGCTGACCTCTGCTGTCCATTTTAGGAACTGTCCAGAGCAGCATATGTTTGCTATGGGGAATTCATAAATGGACAGCAGAGATCAGCAGAGAGTACTGTGGTCATGATATCAGAGGAAATGCATTTCTTTTTTGGATTTCTCTTTAGGATACAGCTTCTAAAAAGTACTGGAAGGGTTAAGATTTTTTAATAGAAGTGATTTACAAATCTGTTTAACTTTCTGGCACCAGTTGATTTAAAAAACAAAAGTTTTCCACGGGAGTACCCATTTAACCCCTTCCCTAATAAAAGTTTGAATCACCCCCTTTTCCCATAAAAAAAAACTGTAAAAATAAACATATGTGGTATCGCCGCGTGTGGAAATGTCTGAACTATAAAAATATATAATTAATTAAACCGCACGGTCAATGGCGTACACGCAAAAAAAATTCCAAAGTCCAAAATAACATATTTTGGGTCACTTTTTACATCAGGAAAAAATGAATAAAAAGCAATCAAGTCCGATCAATACAAAAAGGGTACTGATAAAAACGTTATAGGGGTCAGAGGATGAGAATTTTTAACGTATAAATTTTCCTGCATGTAGTTATGATTTTTTTTTAGGAGTACGACAAAATCAAACCTATATAAGTAGGGTATGATTTTAACCGTATGGACCTACAGTAAAAACGGAAGCCCCCAAAACTTACAAAATTAAATTTTTTTTCTTCAATTTTGTCGCACAATGAATTTTTTCCATTTCGCCGTGGATTTTTGGGTAAAATGACTAATTTCACTGCAAAGTAGAATTGGTGGCGAAAAAAATAAGCCATCGTATGGAATTTTATGTGCAAAATTGAAAGCGTTATGATTTTTAGAAGGTGATGAGGAAAAAAATAAAATGCAAAAATGGAAAAACGCTGAGTCCTTAAGGGGTTAATACTTTGATAATGGAAGCAAGCTAAACAAGGGTATGTTAATTTCTTTTTTGTTGCAAAAAAATCTTGTTTTGTCACTTTCTTAGGTTAATTAGAAGTGGTATAAAATCTATCTCCAATTGTTTTTCCTTTTTTAAAAGCAAAGAAAGGTGGATCTTTAAATAATTTACCATATTTTCTGTCTGCCTATAGAATTTTCCAATATTTTCTAAGCACGTTCTGTATAATTTTTTAACGTTTATCATAACGTTTTGTATACACAACTCTCTCCATTTTGCAGACAAGTCTGAATTTCTCCGTAGGGGTTTGTCCAATTTCTTCTGCTGTTTTATCAATCTCAAATTTTTTTTTTTATAACCTTTCACTTCAAATTTTTCATTCAGTTTCTTTTTGTTTTTATTATTTCATTTGTACTAGATATTCTTCTTGCTCTCGCAAACTGGCTTTTAGGAAGCCCTTTAAATGTAGTAGGTGAATGATATGATGTACAATGTGACATTTGGAGGGGCATTTACTAAGGGGTTTAGTAATTGTTTCTATTTTTGGCGCTAAATTGTCACAATTGCGCCTACCCTATTTTTCGTGCGACTTTCTCTAGCAAGAGCTAAAAATTCACATTTTTTTTCCCACTTGATTTATGCTAGTTTGCATTTTTGACTTGCAGTGGTCAAGTATTTATTAACTGCGACAGCTGCGCAATAAACAGTCGCAACGGGCGTAAAAATTGACTAAATTTACTCCAGCTCCAACATGGAGCATGAAAAGCTACTGCCGCCCGGGCTCCGACATAATTTGTCCCCGCTACCCTCACTTTGCTACAGGGACACTGCAGTTATTTACATCCCCCCCCCCCCTCTCACCTGCCAGCGCCACACAACTCCCATCTGTCTGCTAACTGTTGCAAGACTACAAGTCCCAGCATGCCCTTACAGTGAGGACACGCTGGGAGTTGTAGTCTTGTAGCAGCGGGAGCTGAGCGGCGCGGGCAGGAGACAAGGGGGGGATGTATATCAATGTCCCCATAAGTGAGGGTAGCAGGGAGGCAGTATGAGGAGCCCGGGCGGCTGCACTGTAATGTCATCCCGGGCTCCTGCCCTGACAGCCAAAGGCTTTGGCTGTCAGGGCATGCTGGGTGTTGTAGTTTTGCAACAGCTGGAGGGCCACAGTTTGCAGACCACTGGTTTGTGGTCTGTAAACTGTAGTCCTCCAGCTGTTGCAAAACTAAACACCTGAAGGGGACCGGCGAAGACGTTCACTTACCCTTCCGAGGCTCCAACGACAATCGGTGACGGAGATCGTCGGGCGGCAGTGTCTTGCGGCAATGTCGTGCGGCGCTGAATTCCACGGAAGCCGGTAAGTTGCCCAAGCCCTAAAACAGTGTTTCCCAACCAGGGTGCCTCCAGATGTTGCAAGACTACAACTCCCAGGATGCCTGGACAGCCTTTGGCCTCTGCCCCACCTTACTGTAAGGGCATGCTGGGAGTTGTAGTCCTACAGCTGGGGGCAGGGGACAAGCTTGTCACTTGCCCACACATCTCCTGCACCACACAACTACAACTCCCAGCATGTCCTTACTGTAAGGGCATGCTGGCAGTTGTAGTTGTGCAGGGCGGGAGATGTGTGAGCAGTTGATAATAAATGTACTAACCCATTTTTTCTTTTTTTTCTTCTCATTTCAGATCCGTGTATCCTGTGGACTCCTTCGGATTCTGTGGACTACTTCGATGACCAGCGTTTTTCTTTGTTTGATTTTAATAAAATGGTTAATGAGGGCTTGTGGGGGAGTGTTTATTGTAATAAAAATTTTTTAAAACCTGTTGTGTTTTTTCCTTACTTTACTTGACAGGCTTAGCAGTGGAAGCTGTCTTATAGACGGAGTCCATTACTAAGCTGGGCTTAGCTTTAGCCACAAAAACAGCTAGCGCTAACCCCCAATTATTACCCCGGTACCCAACGCCACAGGGGTGCCGGGAAGAGCCGGTACCAACAGGCCCGGAGCGTCAAAAATGGCGCTCCCGGGCCTAGGCGGTAACAGGCTGGCATTATTTAGGCTGGGGGGGGGGCAGTAACAATGGTCCTCGCCCACCCTGGTAACATCAGGCTGTTACTGTTTGGTTGGTATTTGGCTGAGAATAAAAATAGGGGGGACCCTATGTGTTGTTTTTTTTTTTTTTTTTAAATAACTATAAAAAAAAACACATAGGGTCTCCCCTATTTTTATTCTCAGCCAAATACCAACCAAACAGTAACAGCCTGACGTTACCAAGGTGGGCGAGGACTATTGTTACTGGCCCTCCCCAGCCTAAATAACGCCAGCCTGTTACCGCATAGGCCCAGGAGCACCATTTTTTACGTTCCGGGCCTGTTAGTACCGGCTCTTCCCGGCACCCCTGTGGCGTTTGGTACCGGAGTAATAATTGGGGGTTAGCGCTAGCTGTTTTTGTGGCTAACGCTAAGCCCGGCTTAGTAATGGAAACCGTCTGTAAGACAGCTTCCACTACTAAGCCTGTCCAGTAAAGTAAAAAAACAACAGGTTTAAAAAAAATTTTAATACAAAAAAACACTCCCCCACAAGCCCTCGTTAACCATTTTATTAACATCAAGCAAAGAAAAACGCTGGTCGTCGAAGTAGTCCACCGAATCCGAAGGAGTCCACAGGATACACGGATCTGTAGAAGAAGTAAAAAAAAAAAAAATAAGTACATTTAGGGAGAAAAAACAGTGTTAAAAAAATGTAATAAACACACACACACACACACACACACTAAAGACCGTTTACCACTATTCTGAGCCATGACTACAATTTAGTTATTGAATTATTTAGATGTGGTGAAAAAGCTAAAAACAAAAACCTAAAAAACTAAAACCTCAAAGATCCAGAAGGAAACCAAGCAGCCAAACCTATTCAGACCGCAGGAAAAAAGGAACAGACTATTTTTTCTACTACATGAAGTAAACTTCCCACTTTTGCCTACGTGTGCCAAATTTATTAACGCAGTGCAACAATTTAGTAAATTTGTCGCACATAGTCAAAAATGAAGTAGAAAAAAACAGGGTAAAAACCAGACTACATAGTAAAAGATTAGTAAATGCCCCTCATTGTTTCTATCTGTGGGCTTACTATATAGAGTGGTAACTATATTTGTGGTCGGGGCTCCACAAGTGACCGATCAGATTTACCTACACCAGTCGATCATACTTCTCCAGTAATTCCTGTAAGGAAACTAATAACACATATTCATAACACTGTATAGTAAAGCGGTTGAACTGTGCCCAAAATCCGCGACTGAGGGTTAGCCTTTAGTGGGCAAAAACACAAAATCGTGCAGGAATAAAATCATTTATTGGAATTACAATACCAAGTATCTGACGACATCCGCCCTTTTTTTTGTGGGAATCTGGGACATAAGTAGCATAGTAGCCTGACTTCCACCTGCCTAACTTCTTGTATAATATGCGGAGAAACCTTGTGTGGTGACACTGCAAATGCTGCCCCAATGCAAAAGAGGGACCTAAGAATTCCCGATGATGACCTCCCAAATTGGAGATCAATGACCTTTTGTGAGAAACGAACTGTGACGTGGTCAGAGCAACTTCCCATCGTGTTAACATCACAAACGTTCTACGAACCTGGGTGGGAGGTTAAACCGAACAACAACGGCTGGACCGAGACCATAGCCGTGACCAAGGGCAGGCCTTTAGAGGGCAGAACACCTACCCTGGAAGCTTAAGTAGTAGAATGCATAGACCTCATAAACAACACCACCCCCTAACTTCACAGACCCTGAAAAACCTAATACAAACCCTATGGCAGTAGAATCGACCAACTAATTATGCAGGAAGGCTCTACCTAGTGATGGATAGCTATAACCCCTAAACCTACCCTGGGGAATTAGCCAGCACAGACCCTAGACCATGCTAGCATACAAGCTAAATATAGCGACATGTGTCATACCCAAGATGGCTGCCTGTCGGGCCTAAACTACACTATCCAATCCCTCTTTTAACTGCCAAAAACCCGAACTGCATAATTTACCATTAACCAGAAATAAGCTTGAGAAACTTACCTGAAGACTACCCGAACGGTACCGCAAGCCATATCATGAACTATCCACCAACTGTACTCCGAAGCATTTGCCTGGTGTGGGAATACGAACCTTGCATCGCCATCATCCCTGTAGACAGGCCAGGACTATGCGTAGACAATATGCCTAAACATCTGAGAGGTCTAACGTGCCATCGACTACACTCAATATAACCCCATCCAGGACTTCTGCCTCAAAACTGAACCCCGGGGTGTCGTCCTGCCACGATTGACAGATAACTTCCTATCCATCATGCCTGTAACCATGACAGTGCCTTGCGTAACCCTCAAACCTGTAGTTCTATTCGAGAAACACCATGCCTGAACCTTTACCAGGTCTTTTCGTAACCGTCGTTCCTGTAGACGTGAGAGGTCTTTACATAATCATCGTATCTGTAGGTGTGACAGTTATTGCGTAACCTTCGTGCCTGTACATGTGACAGGTCTGGCATAACCATCGTTTCATAATTTTTTTCTTTTTCGGGTCATGAAACTATAACTCTGAAAGCGTGTTGGTGACAACAACTACGCAGTGTATCCCACTTCAGGTATGAAGGGACTACAACCCTTATGTGCCATGCCGTTGTTGCTCAAAAGCGTGTCATTAACAACATCTCCGCAGTGCATCCTCATCCAGCCGTGTTAGGCATAAAGAGTATACCGCCACCTGTATATCGTGATGTTATTGTCCTGAAGATGTGTCTGTGACAACTGTGCAGTGTATTCCTCTGCACATGTAGCAGGTATAATCTGTAAACCATCTATGTCTACCGTCTATAATTCGTGATATTGTCGCTCTTGGAGACGTGGAAAGTATGATGGGAATACCACCGCCTATGTGTCGTGATGTTATGGTTCTGAGACGTGACCATAACAAGAAGTGTTCCGTGAACTCCCCTGCAGCTGAGTCACGTGAGATTGATATACAACCGCCTAAGTGCAGTGATGTTGTCGCTCTGAAAACGTGTCAGTAACAACCACTATGCGATGGGTCCCCCTGCAGATGTGGCAGGTATAATGGGTATACATCCGCCTATGTGTCGTGATGAAATTATACTGAAGACGTGACCATGACAACTGCTCAGCGAATATCCTTGCAACCGTATCGTGTATGACCGGTATACAACCGCCTACGTGAGGTGATGTCTTCGCTCTGAAAACTTGACAGTAACAGCAAACTATGCAATGGGTCCCCCTGCAGACGTGGCAGGTATAACGGGTATACCACCGCCTATGTGTTGTGATATTGTCACTCTGAAGACGTGTCAGTAACAACAACTGCGCAGTGCCTCCCCCTGCAGAGGTGTCAGGTAGGAAGGTTAAACCCACCACCTATGTCATGATGTTGTTGCCCTGAAGCTGCGTCAGTATTCCCCTACATATGTGGCAGGTACTAAGGAAACCCACTGATATGTTGAAATGTTATCGCTCTGAAGACGTGTCAGTAACAACAACAGTGCAGTGCATGCCCCTGCAGATGTGGCCGGTATGAAAGGTATACAACCGCCTATGTGTCATGATGTTGTCACTCTGAACAACGTGTCAGTAACAACGACTATGCAATGTATCCCTCTGCAGTCATGGCGGGTATAAGGGGTATACACCACCTATGTGTCGTGATGCTGCTGTGAATATGTGTCAGCAATGAACCACCATGTCGAATGACCCCCTGCAGAAGGCAGGTATGATGGGAAAAACCCATGCTACTAGCGTATAAACTGTAAAATTACATGCGCAATATAAATGTACTAAGTGCCTGAATCCAAAGGACAAGCGCATGTGCAGCAGGAAACACCATGAATACACGTACCGCATAATTGCTATGAGTGTATGAAGAACAGGAGCGTGTGAACAGTGTGAATACGCTGATCGCAAGATCGTATACCACCATGAATGTGAACAGTACCAATGCCATGAGTACCCAACCAGTAACTGCTGAGAATGTATGAACCGTATGGATGATACGAGCGTGTGAACAATATCGTATAACGAAATGAGTGCCGTGAACATATGATCTGTATAGGTGCCAAGAGCGTAAGGGCAATATAAATGCCACTGGTGTGTGGATCGTGAAACGCCATGGATATATAAAACAGTATGAATTACCATGAAGCTATGAAACGCATATCGTGAGCATGAAACGTGAAAACGCCAAAAATTGCATGAAACAATATAACTGCCATAGCGTATGAACAGTATCAATGGCCTAATCATGTACTAACAACTACTATCAGCTGGTGGACAATATTAAAACTGTGGGCTAATGCACAATATAAAATGCCATTAACGTGTAAATGCCATGAGCATATGAAAAGTATGAATGCAATGAGTATAAAACGGTATAACCACCAGTGTATATCCAGTATGCAGCCCAGAGAGAATGAATAGTATAAATGCCATGAGCGTATGAAAAGTATACATGCCATAAACGTGTTAACAGTGTAAATATTAAGTGCGTATTGACAGTATGATTGCTATAAAAGTATGACCGTATACCTTCCCTGAGTGTGTGAACCTTATGAACAGGCGAGTGAACAGTACAAAGGCCCAGAGCGTATGGATAGTATAACTCTGTGAGCAAGTGAACAGTATGAATGTCATGAGTGTATGCACAATGAAGCCCCTAGCGTATCAAATATGCCATGAGATTACCGACCGTATAAGTCAACCGGCTAGAAGCCAACTGTACTGGCACATGCTAACTGAGCCGTGAGAAGGAGGTGTGTTGACCCAATCGTGCTGGGCATGGTATGACACTAATGAAATGTGATGTATCATTGTATGACGTCTAACACCATAAGTGGCTAAGCACCCCCAGAAGTGTTCGAGATGTAATCACGTATTTGTGCTTTGCCCAAATGTGCTGACTTGATGTATGTAACGCACAACTGCTCTGAAGACGTGTCAGTAACAGCTGTAGGCTGAGGAGACCCCTGAAAAAACATGTCAGGATAACAGTGATCCAGGCCTGAACGATATGATGCTCTGAAGCCGAGTCAGCGACATCAACCAGCGATAATTCTCCCTGAAGAAGACTCAGGTTTCACGGTAAATATATCGCCTATGCGTATGTAAATGTTGCTCTGATAACGAGGCAGTGAACAATAGAGCGCCCTAGTGTGCCCCTGAAGGAGACGGAAATCTGTGCTGAATTTTACATGAAGATGTCCTGAAAAACGTGTCAGCGATCATACTCAGTGGTGATCCTGCCCCCTGAAGATGAGTCAGGATATATGGTAAGATCACCACCTATGTGTCATGTAAATTATAATCATATATGTGTTGACCAGCTAATGACATCCAACAACCTAATTAACGAAATGGTACTAACTAACCTCTGTGACGTAAGCCAGCCATTAGCCAGCGTGTGATGTAACCGTGATTGCATAATGCGTTTACACAACTACAAACTAATAATGTATCTCATGACCAACCCTTTTTTTTTGTCAATGTGTACACATATCCGATAAAACTGACATAATCAGTTTCCATGAATATTGTAAATAAATAGTTTACTATTATGTATAATATATATATATATATTTATGTACACCTTAACATATGACCTTTCGACCTTTATACTATATACTCTCCCCTTTTTTTAAAAATACCAAGTAAAATACATTTTAAAAGTAACCACCGCCTATGTAAACCCCTATAATCATCACATAATATTGAATGTACAACCACTCTTCTTTTTTTTTTTCTCCAAACTTTATTCAGTGCAGCAAGTGACTAGCAGTACTAGTGCACGCGCAGCACCACCTAGCGACAGCATCCGTGCACTGCAGTCAGCTGAGCCGCCGCAAATAGAAACCACACCGGGACCCAAGCAAGCTGCTGCCCCCCGTTAAGTTCCCCGGCAAACTTACTGACATATCCACGTAAACATGAGACCACCCAGCCCCTAAGGAAACTCCGGTGTTGATGCTGCACTCGTCGGCAGCGCTGGAGACCCCCATCCCACCGAAAACAAACCCTGACAAAGAGAATACATAATAATGACATATCCCCTCACCGGAAACCGGCACTTACCAACCAGCGACCCGATAAACGCCCCAAAAGCTCCACCACCAAAATACACGCACTCCTGTGAGGGGGACGTATAAGCTAACACGGTGCACAGTAGAATTGACCCACCGCCTTACGCAACGCACGCACCTGTGTGACTAGGGGCGTCCATTAAATATACAACGCCCCTCCTACAATACTCAAGCATCGGTGTGGTGGGCATGCGTTGGATATTCAATGCCCCTCTCACAAATAAAGCCTGATAGGCTTGTCACTTGTACCTGTGTTTTTGTATTTTTACATCTAGGAAATGTATGACCTCAGTGTTGTACGTGTTGTACGTAAGAGTGAACTTAATTGTAGCGAAACCACGTGGATGATGTCTCCAAGCCACAGGTCCCAAATACATGTACCTCTTCAAATGAGCCCATAGAAATGCTTCCTACTTGGAGGAAAAAATCCTAATAAAAAAGCTATGGCTTTGCAGTGATCAGTTTAAAAGATCAGTATGTGCAGTGTTATAGCCCCCTATGGGAACTATAACACTGCACAAAAAAAAAAAAAAAGTTAATGTGATTGAATCCTTTCCCTAATAAAAGTCCAAATCACCCCCCTTTCCCATAAAAAAATTTTTATAAATAAAAACAAATATAAACATATGTGGTATCGCCGCGTGCGTAAATGTCCGAACTATAAAAATATATCATTACTTAAACCGCACGGTTAATGGCGTACGCGCAAAAAAATTCCAAAGTCCAAAATAATGTATTTTTGGTCACTTTTTACATCAGGAAAAAATGAATAAAAAGCGATCAAAAAGTCCGATCAATACAAAAATGGTACCGCTAGAAACTTCAGATCACGGCGCAAAAAATGAGCCCTCATACCGCCCCATGCGCAGTAAAATAAAAAAGTCATAGGGGTCAGAAGATGACAATGTTAAGCATATAAATTTTCCTGCATGTAGTTATGATTTTTTCCAGAACTACAACAAAATCAAACCTATATAAGTAGGGTATCATTTTAATCATATGGACCTACAGAATTAAGATAAGGTGTCCTTTTTACCAAAAAATGTACTGCATAGAAACGGAAGCCCCCAAAAGCAACAAAATGGCATTTATTCTTCAATTATGTTGCACAATGATTTTCTTTTCCATTTCACTGTAGATTTTTGGGTAAAATGACTGATGTCATTGCAAAAGTAGAATTGGTGGTGCAAAAAATAAGCCATCATATGGATTTTTAGGTGCAAAATTGAAAGGGTTATGATTTTTAAAAGATGAGGAGGAAAAAAACGAAAGTGCAAAAACGGAAAAACCCGTGGTCCTTAAGGGGTTGAGGGGAAAATGTATTACTGTGGAGAACTAACGCAGTTCTGAGGGACCACTGACTGACCCAAAATCAGCCACGGCATCCACACTTTATCAAATTTGTTCGGGCAACTGCGACTGATAAATAACAATCTTTACAAGGGGATATATAAGCATATCCCTGGCACTTACCACAGTAAGATAATGTTTTAACAACCTCCTCCCATTGGTCCTCTGTCAACTCCGGGATATCACCCACCCACTTTACAAACGCTAAAGCAAAGGGATCGGGACCCACCAACTGCAGAAGCTCATAAGCCTGTGTCAGGGGTTTGGTGAGGTCGGTGGTACCGAAAAGCAGCTTCACTGCTGAAAAGCTGGAGTCACATCAAGAGAGCCAAATTGCGCCACAATTGCATGTCTCAATTGCAGGTACCGATAATGAGCACTCCGTGCTCACACAATTCGTGAAAGGAGGAGAAAGACGGAAATTCCCTTAATAAATGTATAGCAAACTTGATCCCATGATTGCTCCAGAAGCCGTTCACCTCCAAATCCTGTAGGTGCTCAAAGTGAGGGTTACCCCACAGGGGTGCTCTGGGAGACATAGTCGGCAACGGAAAGCACCTGGAGACCACCGCCCACACCTCCACTACCGTTTTATTAGGAGATGGTAACCTAGAACAAGGAGTGTATCTATACAGGATGTTAGTGAGAGTCTCATACAAACCCATAATGGCTCCAGCCAGTGCCGTAGCTGCATTCCCAAGATCCAGGTCGACCACCAGGCGGTGTACATGAGCTGAGATGCTATGGAAGGGGCAGCAAGACCACTCCTCTTTTTGGGTGCCTTGAGCAGCGCCTGACCCAATCTTGGAGGTTTATCTTGCCAATAGAAGGATCTCCGGATACCACACAGCTTCACAAAAAATCACTTAGGGGGGATCAAAGGGGACAAATGGAAGACATATAGAAACTTAGGAAGATAGATCATTTTAAAAATATTAATTCTACCCGCCAACGACAAAGGTAAGGAGTTCCACGACTGCAATCTTTTAGCCGTAGAGACCAGCACAGGGTCCAAATTCAGTGCCATGTAATCCCCCAGACATGCAGTCACCTCCACCCCCAGGTACTTGAATTGAGTAACTACCTGCAAGTCATGAGGAAGAGAAGGCAAAGGTTCCAGCTACCGACAGAGGCATCAGGGAAGATTCCGCCCAATTAACCTAAGGTACCAAAGCTAGTAGACTAAGTAACGCCTCCAGGAAACCACAGACATCCGCTAAATAAACTAAAGTGTCATCTACGTACATGGAGACCTTTTCCTTGAGGGACCCTCTACGCAACCCGTGGATACCAGGTGAAGCTCTGATGGCCGCTGCCAACAGTTCCACAGCTAAGGCAAACAGAAACGGTGACAGCGGACATCCCTGCCTAGTACCCCTACACAGCTGAAACGAGTCGGAGATATCCAGGTTCATACATATCTTACCTCTCGGATTATCATACAGTAGCCTCACCCAAGCCCTGAACCCCGGACCAAAGGAAAGGATCCACAGCACAGTCCAAAGATAAGGCCACTCCACCGAATCAAAAGCCTTGTATATATCAAGACTGACCACATAGCCCAAAGAAGAGTCCCTCTCCGCAGCAGCTATATTAAGATGTAGACATTTAACATTAATGTCCGTGGCTCGCCTAGGCATGAATCCAGTCTGATCAGGGTGAACGATGGACGCCATGACCCCCTTCAACCGATTAGCCAAAATCTTAGCCAAAAGTTTAATATCAACATTAAGGAGAGAAATCGGTCAGATCCTTCCCTGGCTTGTGGAGAACTACTATGAGGGCCTCCCGCATGGAGTCCGGAAGCCTCCGCAGCAACACTAAAAATATTTTGCAAGAGAGGGCCAGCTGCTCCTCGTTCACCTTGTACCAGTCTCCAACCATACCATCCAAACTAGGAGTTTTCCCCGACTGCAGTGAAGCAATAGCCTGAGAAACCTCATCAGTGGAAAAGGGGGCATCTAAAGCAGATGCCTGTACCTCAGTTATAGCTTTAAGGGGAAGTCACTGCAGAAAGGGGGTTAGGCCCTCTGGAACGGCTGATAAACGGGAGGCATATAGACTACTATAGAAGGCCCGGAAGACACACCCCAGTGTCCCCCTTGATACAAGGAATAGATATTACCCACCTACTCTCCCTAGCTAAATATGCCAACAGTTTGCCATTTTTATCTCCAAATTCAAAAAGGGCCGCCTCCCTGTCCACCATTCTTTTTGAGTTCGCTCCTTTTGACTAATCAGTAAAGCCCTCTGTGCTTTAGCCCACTTACTTTTTACCTCGGGGGCGGGGTCCCTCACCATCTCTGCCTCCAAAGTCCCAACCTCCATCTGCAATGCCCTCTCTTTAGCAGAATAAGCACTCCTCTGCCTCGCAACCCATGTCATTAAAGCACCCCTAACATGCACCTTATAACCATCCCACTGCAACAGTTTATCAGGTTGAGACCCATTGTGCTCCCAAAAACAATTGTGGGCTTCAATCAAAGATGCCGCTACCACCTCCTCCCGCAACCAGCCAGGGTGCATGCACCTTAGTTTAGAAGAACGACTAGGGCCTAAAGATAAGGTAAGTATAAGAGCTGAGTGGTCAGAGATCCCCCTAGTGGTATATGTGACGTCTCTTACCATGGACAGAAGATCGGACGACGCATACGCCAGATGAATTCTGGAGAAGTTTTGTGGGCCGCTGAATAGAAGGAGAACGCTGGTTCTTCCAGCACCATACCTCAGTAAGAGACAACGCTCTTACTGAGCGCCATACCTCAGTAAAAGACAATGCTGTACTCCAGGCAACAAGACCAGGAGAGCCCGAGTCCACCACGCCAGTGCGATCGACACCTGGATCCAGAACAGCATTAAAGTCCCCTATAATAAGGACAGGGAGAGAGGGAAATGTTAGTAGTTTAGTTGTAATGCACTCCAAGACATCAACACAGAACGGAGGGGGGACATACACAGACACTAGAAGAAAACTAAAAGCATGGAGGTAGCAATGGACAATCATAAACCTACCAAATTGGTCACAAGACACCTGTGCAACTTCAATGGGAAGGGATTTAGACACCAGCATGGACACACCCCTAGCAGAAAAAGAGTAAGTGGAATGAAAACCCCTTGCAATCCAAGCTCTCTTAAGAGCTAGGATTTTTCGTCCTGTGATCTGTGTTTTCTGTAGACAGATTAAATGCGGGGCCTAACTTTGGACGTAAGCTAAACATAGAGAACATTTAAACTTGGAGATAAGTGTCACGATTCGGCTTACAGGTAGTGGATCCTCTGTGTCAGCGAGGGATTGGCGTGGACCGTGCTGGTGGACCGGTTCTAAGAGGCTACTGGTGTTCACCAGAGCCCGCCGCAAAGCGGGATGGTCTTGCTGCGGCAGTAGCAACCAGGTCGTATCCACTAGCAACGGCTCAACCTCGCTGACTGCTGAGAAGGCGTGGGACAGAAGGACTAGGCAGAGGCAAGGTCAGACGTAGCAGAAGGTCGGGGCAGGCGGCAAGGTTCGTAGTCAAGATGGATAGCAGGAGTTCAGGTAACACAGGCTTTGGACAACACTAAACGCTTTCACTGGCACAAGGCAACAAGATCCGGCAAGGGAGTGCAGGGGCAGTGAGCAGATATAGCCAGGGAGCAGGTGGAAGCCAATTAAGCTAATTGGGCCAGGCACCAATCATTGGTGCACTGGCCCTTTAAGTCTCAGAGAGCTGGCGCGCGCGCGCCCTAGAGAGCGGAGCCGCGCGCGCCAGCACATGACAGCCGGGGACCGGGACGGGTAAGTGACTTGGGATGCGATTCGCGAGCGGGCGCGTCCCGCTGTGCGAATCGCATCCCCGCCGGCAATGTCAGTGCAGCGCTCCCGGTCAGCGGGTCTGACCGGGGCGCTGCAGGGAGAGAGACGCCGTGAGCGCTCCGGGGAGGAGCAGGGACCCGGAGCGCTCGGCGTAACAATAAGGAGATCACAGACTACAGAATAGCATGCAATGTCAGGCTGCTGCTTCCAAAGCCGGCAGGATATTGTCATGTATAAAAAGAGGCATGGACTCGAGGGACAGGGACATAATACTCCCCCTTTATAAAGCATTGGTACGGCCTCACCTGGAATATGCTGTTCAGTTTTGGTCGCCTGTTCATAAAAGGGACACTGCGGAGTTGGAAAGGGTGCAGAGATGCGCGACTAAACTAATATGGGGCATGGAACATCTTAGCTATGAGGAGCGATTAAAGGAGTTACAATTGTTTAGTCTTGAGAAGAGACGTTTAAGGGGGGATATGATAAACGTATATAAGTATATAAATGGCCCATACAAAAAATATGGAGAAAAACTGTTCCAGGTTAAACCCCCCCAAAGGACGAGGGGCCACTCCCTCCGTCTGGAGAAGAAAAGGTTTAGTCTAAAGGGGCGACACGCCTTCTTTACCGTGAGGACTGTGAATTTATGGAACGGTCTACCTCAGGAACTGGTCACAGCAGGAACAATTAACAGCTTTAAATCAGGGTTAGATACATTCCTGGAACAAAATAACATTAATGCTTATGCAGAATTATAAAACTACATCCCTTTCCCTTATCCCCTTACACCCTTCACTTCAATTCCCTGGTTGGACTTGATGGACGGATGTCTTTTTTCAACCATACTAACTATGTAACTATGTAACTAAGGCCCTTGACATTCCAACTCATTACCTTAAAGGGGTACTCCGCCCCTAGACATCTTATCCTCTATCCAAAGGATAGGGGGTAAGATGTCAGATCGCCAGGGTCCCGCCGAGTTCGCTCTTTGCGTAATGACGGGCGATACAGGGGACTGAGCAGCGTGATGTCATGGCTCCGCTCCTCGTGACATCATGGCCCGCCCCCTTAATGCAAGTCTATGGCAGGGGGCGGGACGACCGTCACGCCCCCTCCCATAGACTTGTATTGAGGGGGCGGGCCGTGATGTCACGAGGGGGCGGAGCCGTGACTTAACGATGCTCCGGCCCCTGTATTGCCCGTCATTACGTACAGAGTGAACTCACTCTGTGCAGTAATGATAGTGGGGTGCCAGCTGCGGGACCCCGGCGATCTGACATCTTATCCCCTATCCTTTGGATAGGGGATAAGATGTCTAGGGGCGGAGTACCCCTTTAAGTGACCCAAAGAAACCAATAGAAAATCAAAAACAGGAGAAAAAAACAGCCGAACTAATACCTCTTACCTGGGGGGCTCTCTGGGACACCGTCCACACACACCACACACATGCCAACGCACCAGACAAACAAACAGCAGACCAAGACAACACAGAAACAAATTCAGAAAATAGCATTAACATTCCCGAAAAAACCCTGTCTAGCATTGGAAACTCGTGCAGACCTAGACCATAAACTCTAACAGATGGGCAATAGCAAGAACTCAAGCACTTAAACCATCCCACTCCCTCCCCCCAGCCCAACCCCAACTAAGCTAGCTAAATGGGCCAACTCACTATGAAGCCCTTATTACCGGTCAAAGAATAAAGGGAAGCATTTGTAAGTAGTCCCTCAGTAGTAATATCTAAGGCCCCTTTCACATTATAAAGTTGCTCAGTTAAAAGACCCGTTATAAACTTCCGGCATAAAAGCCTTAAAAAGGCAATTACAAAATCCTAATAAAGTCTGAGAGTTTTTGATTATCCATTATGACCCTTTATAGCCCGTCATGAATAATGGACATTATTTGTGACGGAAGAAAAAAACGGCACATGCACAAATATTTCTTCCGTCACAAGAAACGGGTACATTAACAGCAGTATTTTTTAACATTGAAGTCTATGGCAAACGAATGAGCCTTTGTGTCATCCGTTTGCACCTGGTTTATAATATACGTTATTACTTCTGATCATGCTCAGAAGAGGTGACATCAACAGACTCCTGCAGTACTGAGGGACTACTACTCCCATCATGGAACATACTTGTTTCCATGATGGGAGTAGTAATTCCCCAGCTGCGGGAGTCTGCCGGTGGCTGGGGAGGCTACATTAGTGTTTGTACTGCAACCCCCATCATGGAACAGACCATGTTCCATGATGGAGGTTGTAGTACAGGGGCTGTGGGATTGATCGCACCGGGTCTCACTTCTGTGACCTATTGCGATTTAGAAGTTGTTAAACAGGGAAGCAGGCGGCATGCTCCACTCCCCTGCGATGTATGATGTATTTTACTTTCATTTTTAAATTCCTCGCCGGGAGCCCTGAATAGCCGGTACTGAGGAGCCATTCAGGGTTCCCGGCGGGGTTTTCAAATAGAAGCGCCGCGGTGGGGAAAGATATATAGAATCACTGGGGGATATATGTCTGGCCTCTGCAGCGCTTCTATATAGCTTGCACCCTGCTGTGCTATATAAGTCTTACCCTCCGCAACGCATTTATATAGGTATTGTCCCCCGCAGTGCATATATATATTTCCCCCCTGCAGTGCATATATATATTTTCCCCCTGCAGCGCATATATATATATATTGCCCCCGGCATAAGCCCCAAGCAGCGCTATGAATGAAAAGTATTCTATTAGCAGCACATTGGGCTGGGAAGCCGGCCAGACCAATGCACTACTGAAAGAATACTTGTCTTTCATAGCACTGCGGCGGCATCTGTATATAGATGCGCTGCGGGGGTCAGACATATATCCATATGTCTTGCCCCCACAGCGCTTCTAGAATCATATGCCTTTGCAGCACTATGAATGAAAAGTATTCGAACAGCAGCGCATCTACTTTTCATTCATAGTGCTGCAAAGGCATATGATTATAGAAGCGCTCTGGGGGCCAGACATATTGATATATGTCTGACCCCCGCAGCGCATCTATATACAGGGGGGGGAATCATACATATACACACGGGGGGGAATAAGGGGACACACTGAAGATTTAAAACCCCGCTGGGAGCCCTTAATGGTGAGTGGAGCATGCCGCCCGCACCCCTGTTTAATAACTTCTAATCGCATCGGGTCTCAGAAGTGAGACCCAGTGCGATCAATCCATCAGCCCCTGTACTACAACTCCCATCATGGAACAGAGTCTGTTCCATGATGGGGGTAGTATTAGTACAAACACTAATGTAGCCTCAACAGCCACCAGCAGACTCCCGCAGCGGGGGAACTACTACTCCCATCATGGAAACAAGTCTGTTCCATGATGGGAGTAGTAGTAGTCCCAACTATGGGAGTCTGTAGGCAGAGGTGTTAAAATGGCCGTACATCAGGGATGTTATAACGGGTCTTAATGGATGAATATGCCCGTTATGTTGACGGACGTTATTCAGCCGTTAGCACCCGTTATTTCATCCGTTACTATACATCCGTTTTTACACAGAAAACGGATGTTTAATAATGGATGAATACTCATAGTGTGAACGGATAAGTCTTAACACCCTAGCCTAACTAATTTAACTAAAAGTGAGAAACAGGAGTCACTACGGGAAAGTCAATCTAGAGGGCCGGCCACAGGCGCAGCATCCACCAGCTGAAGGGCCTCAGCCGGTGATGTAAAGAATTTCGTGGTCCCTCCATCCACCACACAAAGTCTGGCCGGAAAAAGCATGGCATGACGATATCCCTTGTTGCACAGGCGAAAACGGACTTCCATAAATTTAACCCTCTGCTTTCGAAGTTCAACAGAGAAGTCTGGATAGTAGGCTACTCTGGAATCATTGAAGCGCACCTCTTCTTTGATGCAGACCACCATCAGGATAGCGTCTCTATCACGGTAATGAAGCTATTTCACCAAGAATGGTCTGGAAGGAGCTCCCGGCGGAGGGGGTCTAGCCAGGAACCTATGCGCCCTCTCCACCGTAAAATATGAGGAGAAGGTGTCAGAAGATAGGATTTCCTTCAGCCAAGATTCCAGAAAGCCTACAGGATCCGAGCCTTCCGCCTTCTCAGGTAGTCCCACCAGGCGTATATTGTTACGCCGCAGTCTATTTTCAAGATCACCCACATGATCAAGTACTTTTTTCATTTGGAGCTTTACTGATGACATCTGATCCGGCAAAGGATGGAGAGTGTCCTCAACAGTCGATAGTTTGCGCTCCACCTCTCAAGTGCGTTCTCTCAGCTTCTGTGCCTCATGACGGAGGATAACAAATTCCTGTCTAAGTTCATCCACCTTAGACACCATCATAGTTTGACAGGAAGTGAATGCAGCCAGTAGTTGATTAAACTTCTGATCAATGGACTCAATGTGGCAGGAAGCACGCGGGTTCTGGACAGCGCCCCAACGGGCTTTGGCAACCAAAAAACATAAGGGGAGAAGGCTCAGGGGAAGCGTCCTCCAAAACTTCTGCCAACCCAGAGAATCAACTGAGGGCTTTGGCAGCGTGTGTGGAAAGTTTAGAAACCAGAGGGGTAGGAACACTGGAATTCCGTCTGCGGCCTCAACCGCATGTTTAGACTTTTTGGTCTTGTTCCTTGAGCCACCCATATTTCTTGTAGGATAGCGACCAGCTATAGTATAGACACCACAAGGCACAGCAGAACCGTACAATCCAGGTAGCAACAGCTAATAGGCAAGGCAAGCCCTACAGGGCACAGTAGCTCCCAACAGATTACACAAGAGAACAGCAAGAGAAGAGTCCCAGAGCAAATATGAGGCACAACAAAGTCAAGCAGCTCAGGCAGAGTAGATACAAGGAGATAGAAGCATTTAGGGAGTAGCAGCACCTACTGTACAGTCCAGGGCAGCGACAAGCAGAAGACCCCCTGTAGCAGCCACAGAAACCAGTATGCCTCCCTGGTATGACGGGAGGTAGGGGGGCTTAGAGGGCTCCGCTCAGCACCACAGCAGCGAGGGTCCACAGGGATCTCAGACAACCCCAGCAGCCTATATAGGGAAAGCCCAGGTCTGCGTCTGACCACGGCAACAGCAGCAGCTCCCCACATCAGGTCTCTCCTGCCCACCGCAGCTCAGGCGTGGGAGTATCTATGGAGACCACGAGGCTCCACTCACGAAGTGAGCACAATGGCGGCCTTTCTTCTGGGAGCCCTCTCGCAGAGAAAAGCCTCCTCCACTAAGCCTCCGTTCTGCCACTGTCCAGACTCACGGGACCTCTCCTCGCTGCTTCTCCCCTCTGGCAGATACTGGGCTCCGTCATCTGTCTCCTCCATTCAGTCCCCAGCAGCACTACTCTCTTCCCCACGGCACACCAGCTCCCGACTCCAGCCACGGCCACCGGCAGCACCAGCCAGCTCATGCAGCATGGGACAGGTGAGTTTGAGGCCCACAGAATAGATTTACAGGGGAAATGGAGCTGGGCTAGCGGGAGCACTGCAAGGTGCAACCGCTCAGCTCTCCATCCAAGCCACGCATCTGATCAACGTTTTCTGATCTTTTTATTTTTCGAGTGTCTTGATCCTCACTTCTTTCTTCTATTGAGGATTCTGTGCCACCTTTTTCCATATAATTTTTATATTTTTTCTGATGTTACAGCGTTCTTCTGCCCATGTATAGACTCTATTATGTAAATAGTCTCTCATATCTCTTTCGAAATTTTTCATTTTATTTTGTAGTGTAGTTGACTTTAATTTTTCCATTCCAGTATTTAGATCTTTATATATTGCATCATATTCAGACTGTCTCTTTACAGTTTTTAGCTGTGTTTCTGTCTTTTTTATTTCTTTTTGTAATTGCTCAATTGCTAGTTGTAGATGCTGGACAGTCAGGAGCATGAGGTCAAGGGAGTGTCCATTATTCATTGCGTACCATCTCTGATGATATATGGCATCATCTGGCAATACATTTGGTGTAAGTTTACACGTAAGGCCTCTGGACATTCTCTGAATTTTTAAATAGTCAGAGTTTAGGCGTGGAAGGATATATTCATCTCTTTTTTTCACAAGATTATAGAGCTGTTTAACATAGTCTACTTTGCACTGCTCTTTTATAGCAAATAGTACTTTAGATAGTAGTAATTTTTATGAAAAGCCTGCTTCTGATGCTTCAGGCAATATAGACATTTGTTTATTCTCTGAAAACAAGAAAACTTCGTCTCTAGTGTCCGTTATTTGGCTTAGATTTGCGAATTACATTTTTCGTATCCAATTTGTATGTGGTAACCTGGACTATGTTAAACAGCTCAATAATCTTGTGAAAAAAAGAGATGAATCTATCCTTCCACACCTCAACTCAGAGAAACCCCAGAGGTCTTAGGTGTAAACTTACACAAAATTTAATGCCAGATGACGCCATCAGAGATGGTACGCAATGAATAATTGACACTTCCTTGACCTTATGCTCCTGACTGTCCAGTGTCTACAACTAGCAATTGAGCAATTACAAAAAGAAATAAGAGACAGAAATGCAAGTGAGGATCAAGACATTCGAAGAATAAAAGATCAGAAAACGTTGATCAGCGTTTTTTAGGAAAACCCAAAAGCGCTATGACACCAGAGTCCACGGAAAATTCACAATCAGACACCACGACAAGAGAAGACAAAATAGGAAGAAAGAAAAGAGGGAGACCTGCAAAACAGAAAACATAGTAGAAAATATATCAGACAGAGTCCTATCCGATATTGAATTGAATGTCCTGAACCGCGGACTGAGTTTTGTGCCAATATATGAAAATTCCAACTTTCATACTAGAATAGACTTTTATAGGTTTTGTAGAAATATCCCTATGAAAATGTATCTATCTTACAGTGGGATGATAGAATGTAGAGCTACTGGGACTGAAATCCCTGAAGCTCTGCATAAATCATCATCATTTGATCCAAAGATTAAAACAGCCTGTCTCGAGGCATTAATGCAAGTTGTTTTAACCCCTTAAGGGCACAGGGTGTATAGATACATCCTGGTACTTAACCCTGTACGGACTGAGCGTTTTTCCGTTTTTGCACTTTTGTTTTTTACTCCTTACCATTTAAAAATCATAACCCTTTCAATTTTGCACCTAAAAATCCATATGATGGCTTATTTTTTGCACCACCAATTCTACTTTATAATGACATCAGTTATATTAACCAAAAATCTACAGTGTAACAGAAAAAAATAATCATAGTGCGACAGAATTGAAGAATTGGCTGATCGTTACAGCAGTTCTGACATAAACTCTAAAAAAAAAAAAAAAAATGTGACCCCATTTTAGAAACGACACCCCTCACGGAAGATAACACAGGGTATAGTGAGTCTTACCACCCCACAGGTGTTTGAGGAATTTTCGTTGAAGTTGGACGTGAAAATGAAAAAAAAAAATTTCACTAAAATGCTGGTGTTATTCCAAATTTAACATTTTCACAAGAGGTAATAGGAAATAAGCCCCCCAAAATTTGTAACACCATTTTTTCTGAGTATATAAATACCCCATATGTGCATGTAAAGTGCTCTGCGGGTGAACTACAATGCTCAGAAGAGAAGGAGCGCCATTGGGCTTTTGGAGAGAGAATGTGTCTGGAATTGAAGGCCATGTGTGTTTACAAAGCCCCCATGGTGCCAGAACAGTGGACCCCTCCCACATGTGACCCCATTTTGGAAACTACACCCCTCAAGCAATGTAATAAGGGGTGCAGTGAGCATTTACACCCAACATGTGTCTGACTGATTTTTTGGAACAGTCGTCCGTAAAAATGAAAAATTTTATTTGAGGGGGTCCACTGTTCTGGCACCACGGGGGGCTTCGTAAATTCACATGACCCACGACTTCCATTCCAACCAAATTCTTTCTCCAAAAGCCCAATGGCGCTCCTTCTCTTCTCAGCATTGTAGTTCGCCCGCAGAACACTTTACATCCACATATGGGGTATTTCCATACTCAGAAGAAATGGGGTTAACATTTTGGGAGGCTTTTTCTCCTGTTACCCCTTGTGAAAAAAAAAATTGGGGTAACACCAGCATTTTTGTGAAAAAAAATAGAATTTTTCATTTTCATGTCCAACTTTAGGGGAAATTTGTCAAACACCTGTGGGGTGTAAAGGCTCTCTGTTACCCTTGTTACATTAATTGAGGGGTGTTGTTTCCCAAATAGTTGCCATGTGGGGCTTTTTTTGCTGTTCTGGCACCATAGGGGCTTCCTAAATGTGACATGCCCCCCGAAAACCATTTCAGCTAAATTTCCTTTCAAAAAGCCAAATGTGGCTCCTTCTCTTCTGAGCATTGTAGTGCGCTCACAAAGCACTTTACGTCCACACATGGGATATTTCCATACTCAGAAGAAATGGGGTTACAACTTTTGGGGGTCATTTTCTCCTATTAACTCTTGTAAAAATGGTTAATTTGGTGAAAAACTGGATTTTAGTGAAAAAAAATGATTTTCATTTACACATCTGACTTTACCGAAAAGTCGTCAAACATCTGTGGGTTGTTAAGGATCACTGTAACCCCTTGTTAAATGCCATGAGGGGTGTAGTTTCCAAAATAATATGCAATTTTTTAAAAGTTTTTTTTTGGGGTTATGGCACCATAGGGGCTTCCTAAAGGTGACATGTCCCCCAAAAACCATTTCAGCAAAATTCACTTTACAAAATCCCATTGTCGCTCCTTCACTTCTGAGCCCTCTAGTGCACCCACAGAGCACTTTATGTTCACATATGAGGTATTTCCTTACTCGTGAGAAATTGGGTTACACATTTTGGTGGCTTTTTCTCCTTTTCCCCTTGTAAAAATTCAAAAACTGGGTCTACAAGAACATGCAAGTGTAAAAAAAAAAATTTATTTTCCCCTTCAATTTGCTGCTATTCCTGTGAAACACCTAAAGGATAAACAAACTTTCTGAATGTCATTTTGAATACTTTGAGGGTTGCAGTTTTCATAATGGAGCCATTTATGGGGTATTTCTAATATTCAGGAAAAAACTATCTCGGAATCAAATTCATAAGTAAAAGCATTCCAGAGTTAATTATGCTTAAAGTGACAGTGGAGCAAAAAATGCTCTGGTCCTTAAGGTGAAAATGGGCTTGGTCCTTAACCCCTTAAGGACATGCGGCGTAAATGAATGGCGTTGCATAGCACCTCTTTACGGCACGGCTGTGATACCAGTGCAGAAGATGCGCTCGCTTCATTCCTGGTGGGTTCCGGCGGCTGTCAGCAGCCGCAGACCCGCCGGTAATGGCAGACATCAGCGATCACGCTGATGTCTGCCATTAATCCCTCAGGTGCCGTGATCAATACAGATCACGGCATCTGCGGAAATGCAGCACTTATAATAGCTGATCTGATCGCCCGCGGCACTGCAGCGGGGATCAGATCAGCCAGGATGGCGGACGGAGGTCCCCTCACCTGCCTCCGTCCGTCTCCCGGGGTCTTCTGCACTGATCTGCCTTCCAGCAGACCAGAGCAGAAGATAAATAGTACTCTATGGGGACTAAAAAAGTGTAAAATAAATGTAAAAAAAAATTATTTGAAAAACATATGAGTACGTCCTTGGTCCCGCTCCCGTGATATAACGAGGGGTCCCACGGTGACCCCGCATCATATCACGGCGGGCCCGGCGTCATAGTGAAGCCGGGACCCGCCGCTAATAGCGCGCTGCACTGATCGCGGTGCCCTGCGCTATTAACGCTATTAAAGTGAAAGTAAAAAGTGCCAGTTAGCTCACGGAGCTGTTCGGGATCGCCGCGGTGAAATCGCGGCATCCCGAACAGCTGTACTACAGGAGGAAGGTCTCTTACCTTCCTTCCTGCAGTCCGATCGCCGATTAAATGCTTCAAGCCTGAGATCCAGGCTTTAGCAATCAATCGCCGAAAACACTGATCATTGCATCCCTATGGAGATGCATTGAACACTGTTAAAGATCAGTAAATGGGGGCTATAATATTGCAAAAGAAAAGTGTAAAAAATCATTAACCCTTTGAATTATCCCTTCCCCTAATAAAAGTTTGAATCACCCGGCATTTCCAATAATAAAAAAAAAGCGTGTAAATAAAAACAAAAATAAACATATGTGGTATCATCGCGTGTGGAAATGTCCGAATTAAAAAAATATACCACTAATTAAACCATACGGACAATGGCGTATGTGCAAAAAAATTCCAAAGTCCAAAATAGCGTATTTTTGGTCATTTTTTATATCATGAAAAGATTAATAAAAAGCGATCAAAAAGTCAGATCAATGCAAAAATGGTACCAACAAAAACTTCAGATCACGGCGCAAAAAATGAACTCTCACAACACCCTAAACACAGAAAAATAAAAAAGTTATATGGGTCAAAAGATGACAATTTTAAATGTATAAATTTTCCTGCATGTAGTTATGATTTTTTTCTGAAGTAATACAAAATCAAATCTATAAAAGTAGGGTATCATTTTAACCGTATGGACCTAGAGAATAAAGATAAGGTGTCATTTTTACCGAAAAATGTACTACGTAGAAACGGAAGCCCCCAAAAGTTACAAAATGACTGTATTTTTTCAATTTTCTCGCACAATGATTTTTTTTTCCCGTTTCGCCGTAGATTTTTGGGTAAAATGTCTGATATCATTACAAAGTAGAACTGGTGGTGCAAAAAATAAGCCATAATACAGATTTTTAGGTGCAAAATTTAAAGAGTTATGATTTTTTAAAGGTAAGGAAGAAAAAACGAAAGAGCAAAAACCGAAAAACGCCCGGTCCTTAAGGGGTTAAGGACGCAGCCCATTTGGGACTTAACCCCTACAGGACCCATGACACCCTGGGTCTTAACCCCTTAAGGACCGGGGGGGTTTTCCGTTTTTGCATTTTCGTTTTTTGCTCCTTGCCTTTAAAAAACTCATAACTCTTTCAATTTTGCACCTAATAATCCATATGATGGCTTATTTTTTGCGCCACCAATTCTACTTTGTAATGATGTCAGTCATTTTGCCCAAAAATCTACGCTGAAACAGAAAAAAAAAATCATTGTGAAACAAAATTGAAAAAAAAACAAAACAGTTTTGTAACTTTTGGGGGCTTCCGTTTCTACATAGTACATTTTCTGTAAAAATGACACCTGATATTTATTCTGTAGGTCCATACGGTTAAAATGATACCCTACTTATATAGGGTTGATTTTGTCATACTTCTGGAAAAAATCATAACTTCATGCAGGAAAATTAATACGTTTAAAATTGTCATTTCTGACCCCTATAACTTTTTTATTTTTCCGCGTATGGGGCGGTATGAGGGCTCATTTTTTGCGCAGTGATCTGAAGTTTTTAACGGTATCATTTTTGCATTGATAGGACTTATTGATCGCTTTTTATTCATTTTTCATGATATAAAAAGTGACCAAAAATGCACTATTTGCGCGCACGCCATTGACCGTGCTAATTAACAATATATTTTTATAATTCGGACATTTCCGCACGCGGCGATACCTATATATGTTTATTTTTATTTACACTGTGTTTTTTTTTTTTTATGGGAAAAGGGGGTGATTCAAACTTTTAATAGGGAAGGGGTTAAATGATCTTTATTCACTTTTTTTTGCAGTGTTATAGCTCCCATAGGGACCTATAACACTGCACACACTGATCTTTCACATTGATCACTGGTTTCTCATAAGAAACCAGTGATCGATGATTCTGCCGCTTGACTGCTCAAGCCTGGATCTCAGGCACTGAGCAGTCATTCGGCGATCGGACAGCGAGGAGGCAGGTAGGGACCCTCCTGCTGTCCTGTAAGCTGTTAGGGATGCCGCGATTTCGCCGCGGCTATCACGAACAGCCCACTGAGCTAACCGGCACACTTTCACTTTCACTTTATATGTGGCGTTCAACTTTGAACGCTGCGTCTAAAGGGTTAATAGCGCACGGCACTGCGATCAATGCCGCGCGCTATTAGCCACGGGTCCCGGCCAACCCGCTATGACGTGGGGCCATGCCGTGGCCCCGCGTTGCAGATTGGGAGCGAACACATGACGTTCCAGTACGTCATGTGTCCTTAAGGGATTAAGGACCAAGGACATACAGTTACGTCATGGGCAGTTCTGGTCCCCGCCGGGCGGGGATCGGACCAGGATGCCTGCTGAAATCATTCAGCAGGCATCCCGTGCAAATGCCCAGGGGGGTCATTAGACCCCCCATGTCGGTGATCGCCGCAAATCGCATGTGAATTCACACATGCGATTTGCGGCTATTCCGGCGATGCGGGTCACGTGTGACCCGCTGACCCGGAGATACAAGGTGATAGGGGGTGTATGATACACCCTCTATCACCCACTGTATCTATGGGGAGGTGGTTATTTCACCACCCCCCCCCAGGATCGCTGCTATTGGCTGGACGGCAGGGGAGGAGTTAACAGCATCCTCCTTCAGCTCCCACGGCTGGCTGGGTTCAGTCAGTGGTCAGAGCTGCTGGAGGAAGCCGGGAACCCCCCTCTGCCGAGATCGGAGCCCCCAGAGAAGAAAAGAAGCCCCCCATAGATCAGGGAAAGAATACAGCCCAGGGAAAGGTAGGGTAAATAGTAAAAAATTAAGTAAAAAAAAGTTTTTAAAAAATTTCCCCCCCCCCCCTGACCCCCTAATAGGTCCCCAAGGGTCTTCTGCAGTTTTTCAGTGTGACCCGGGCCCTATTAGGGGTTCAGGGCGCTGCATTAGCCCCCCCCCCCATTTTTTGGGGGTGCTGCAGCATTTTTCCCCCCCATATAACGGTGTGTGATTTCTAATCACACACCCTCCCCCCCCCCCCGCCACCGCTTTTCTTGCCTCCGAATCTGTCAGTGAGGACGATGAAGATCCAACATTTCTGTGTTCTTCATCGTCCTCCTCATTATCTAGCAGTGATGATGAGCCCCCTGCACGGCGGCGGAGACACCGCCAGGCGAGGCCACGCACCCCCCATTAGTGGCCCAGTGGCCGGCACTAGTGCGTACTAGGAGTCCGACCCCCCAGACAAGTATACCGGAGCCCCCTTCTGGTGAACCTGTCTGGAGACCCCCAGAGGGTTATCAGCGCCCGCCGAACACTTTACATAGACATATGAGGTATGTGCTTACTTGAGAGAAATTGTGCTACAAATACAAGTAAAAATGTTCTCCTTTTACCACTTGCAAAAATTAAAAAATTGGGTCTACAAGAACATGCAAGTGTAAAAAATGAAGATTTTGAATTTTCTCCTTCACTTTGCTGCTATTCCTGTGAAACACCTAAAGGGTTAAAACACTTACTGAATGTCATTTTGAATACTTTGGGGGGTGTAGTTTTTATAATGGGGTCTTTTATGGGGTATTTCTAATATGAAGACCCTTCAAATCCACTTAAAAACTGAACTGGTCCCTGAAAAATATCGAGTTTGAAAATTTTTTGAAAAATTGGAAAATTGCTGATGATCTTTGAAGCCCTCTGGTGTCTTCCAAAAGTAAAAACTCATACATTTTATGATGCAAACACAAAGTAGACATATTGTATATGTGAACCAAAAAAAATTATTTTGAATATCCATTTTCCTTACAAGCAGAAAGCTTCAAAGTTAGAAAAATGCAAAATTTTCTTTTTTTTCATCAAATTTTGGGATTTTTCACCAAGAAAGGATTCAAGTTACCATAAAATTTGACCCCTATGTTAAAGTAGAATATGTCACGAAAAAACAGTCTCTGAATCAGAATGATAACTAAAAGCATTCCAGAGTTATTAATGTTTAAAGTGACAGTGGTCAGATGTGCAAAAAACGTCTGAGTCCTTAAGGTGAAAAAGGGCTTAGTCCTTAAGGGGTTAAAGTGCTGCTTTATACAGCAACTCACCAATGACGTTTTCTCTAATTTGTGTCCTTGCCTTCTCTTCTTCATTTGGTCTGGGCCATCATGACAATTTCTTCCACCCACAATTCTTCACCTTTAACCCCTTAAGGACTTAACCCTTTTTCACCGTTTTTTGCAATTCTGACCACTGTCACTTTAAACATTAATAACTCTGGAATGCTTTTAGTTATCATTCTGATTCCGAGATATATTTTTTGTGACATATTCTACTTTAACATAGTGGTAACATTTTGTGGTAACTTGCATCCTTTCTTGGTGAAAAATCCCAAAATTTGATGAAAAATTTGAAAATTTTGCATTTTTCTAACTTTGAAGCTCTCTGCTTGTAAGGAAAATGGATATTCCAAATAATTTTTTTATTCACATATACAATATGTCCACTTTATGTTTGCATCATAAAATAGACGTGTTTTTACTTTTGGAAGACACCAGAGGGCTTCAAGGTTCAGCAGCAATTTTCAAATTTTTCACAAAATTTCCAAACTCACTATTTTTCAGGGACCAGTTCAGGTTTGAAGTGGATTTGAAGGGTTTTCATCTTAGAAATACCCCATAAATGACCCCATTATAAAAACTGCACCCCCCAAAGTATTCAAAATGACATTCAGTCAGCGTTTTAACCCTTTAGGTGTTTCACAGGAATAGCAGCAAAGTGAAGGAGAAAATTCACAATCTTCATTTTTTTACACTCGCATGTTCTTGTAGACCCAATTTTTGAATTTTTACAAGGGGTAAAAGGAGAAAATGTATATTTATATGTGTAGCACAATTTCTCTCGAGTAAGGACATACCTCGTATGTCTATGTAAAGTGTTCGGCGGGCGCAGTAGAGGGCTCAGAAATGAAGGAGTGACAAGGGGATTTTGGAGAGTTTTTCTGAAATGGTTTTTGGGGGGCATGTTGCATTTAGGAAGACTCTATGGTGCCAGAACAGCAAAAAAAACACATGGCATACCATTTTGGAAACTAGACCCCTTGAGGAACGTAACAAGGAATAAAGTGAGCCTTAATACCCCACAGGTGTTTCACGACTTTTGCATATGTAAAAAAATAAATAAAAAAATTTCACAAAAATGTGTTTCCCCCCAAATTTCACATTTTTGCAAGGGTTAATAGCAGAAAATACCCCCCAAAATTTGTAACCCCATCTCTTCTGAGTATGGAGGTACCCCATAAGTTGGCCTGAAGTGCACTACGGGCGAACTACAATGCTCAGAAGAGAAGGAGCCATATTTGGCTTTTTGAGACCAAATTTTGCTCTGGGGGCATGTCGCATTTAGGAAGCCCATATGGTGCCAGGACAGCAAAAAAAAAAAAAACACATGGCATACTATTTTGGAAACTAGATCCCTCGGTGAACGTAACAAGGGGTTAAGTGAACCTTTATACCCCACAGGTGTTTCACGACTTTTGCATATGTAAAAAAAAATTATTTTTTTTACCTAAAATGCTTGTTTTCCCAAAAATGTTACATTTTTAAAAAGGGTAAAAGCAGAAAATACCCCCCAAAATTTGTAACACAATTTCTCCCGAGTACTGCGATACCCTATATGTGACCCTAAACTGTTGCCTTGAAATACGACAGGGCTCCAAAGTGAGAGCGCCATGCGCATTTGAGGCCTAAATTAGGGATTGCATAGGGGTGGACATAGGGGTATTCTACGCCAGTGATTCCCAAACAGGGTGCCTCCAGCTGTTGTAAAACTCCCAGCATGCTTGGACAGTCAACGGCTGTCCGGCAATACGGGGAGTTGTTGTTTTGCAACAGCTGGAGGCTCCGTTTTGGAAACAGTGGCGTACCAGACATTTTTCATTTTTATTGGGGAGGGGAGGGGGGCTGTGTAGGGGTATGTGCTTATGTAGTGTTTTTTACTTTTTATTTTATTTTGTGGAAGTGTAGTGTAGTGTTTTTAGGGTACAGTCGCACGGGCGGGGGTTCACAGTAGTTTCTCGCTGGCGGTTTGAGCTGCGGCAGAAAATTAGCTGCAGCTCAAACTTGCAGCCGGATACTTACTGTAAACCTCCACCCGTGTGAGTGTACCCTGTACATTCACATTGGGGGGGGGGGGGAACATCCAGCTGTTGCAAAACTACAACTCCCAGCATGCGCTGACAGACTGTACATGCTGAGAGTTTTAGTTTTGCAACAGCTGTAGGCACACTGGTTATGTATCACTGAGTTTGTGACCTTACTCAGTGTTTCACAACCAGTGTGCCTCCAGCTGTTGCAAAACTACAACTCCCAGCATATACGGTGCATGCTGGGAGTTGTAGTTTGCAACAGCTGGAGGCATACCGGTCGTGAAACACTGGATTAGGTAAAAAAAAACTCTGAGTTTCACAACCAGTGTGCCTTCAGCTGTTGCAAAACTACAACTCTCAGCAGTCACCGACAGCCAACGGGCATGCTGGGAGTTGTAGTTATGCAACCAGCAGATGCACCACTACAACTCCCAGCATGCACTTTAGCTGTTTGTGCAAACTGGGAGTTGTAGTTATACAACAGCTGAAGGTACACTTTTCCATAGAAAAATGTGCCTCCAGCTGTTGCAAAACTATAAGTCCCAGCATGCCCATAAGGGACTGCTGGGAGTTGTGGTGGTCTGCCTCCTGCTGTTGCATAACTACAGCACCCAGCATGCTCTTTTTGCATGCTGGGAGCTGTTGCTAAGCAACAGCAGGAGGCTGTCACTCACCTCCTGCTGCTGCTCCGGGCACAGGTCAGTCCCGCCGTCGCTCCTGGGGCCCCGATCCCAACAGGGACGCCGGGGATCGGGGTCCCCAGCTGCCGGGGTCTTCTTCCCTCACCCGCTCACGTCCTCCGGAAGAGGGGCGGAGCGGGTTGCGGGAGTGACACCCGCAGCAGGTGCCCTGATTGGTCGGCCGGTAAACCGCCCGACGAATCAGGGCGATCGTGAGGTGGCACCAGTGCCACCTCACCCCTGCTGGCTATGGCTGTTCGGGGCCGTCAGAGAAGGCCCTGATCAGCCAGTAATTCCGGGTCACCGGAGACCCGATTGACCCGTAATCGCCGCAGATCGCTGGACTGAAATGTCCAGCGATCTGCGGCCATCGCCGACATGGGGGGGCATAATGACCCCCCTGAGCGATATGCCGGGATGCCTGCTGAACGATTTCAGCAGGCATCCGGCTCTGGTCCCCAACCGGCTAGCGGTGGGGACCGGAATTCCCACGGGCGTATGGATACGTCCGTCCTTAAGGACTCGGAATGCAGGGCGTATCCATACGCCCTGCGTCCTGAAGAGGTTAAACCTGCAAAACAACCTATTAGGCTCTGCACTTTTTTTTCCATGGGTGAAAGAGGGGTGTAGAAGAGTATACATGGGTGACAGAGGGGTGTAGAGGGGTGTAGAGGAGTGTACATGGGTGACAAAGGGGTGTAGAAGAGTATACATGGGTGACAGATGGATGTAGAGGAGTGTACAGAGGGGTGTAAAGGAGTGTACAGAGTGGTGTAGAGGAGTGTACATGGATGAAAGGGGGGTGTAGAGGAATGTACATGGTTGACAGAGGAGTGTAGAGGAGTGTACATGGGTGACAGAGGGGTGTAGAGGAGTGTAGAGAAGTGTACATGGATGAAAGAGGGGTGTAGAGGAGTGTACAGAGGGGTGTAGAGAAGTGTACATGAATGAAAGAGGGGTGTAGAGGAGTGTACAGAGGGGTGTAGAGGAGTGTACAGAGGGGTGTAGAGGAGTGTACATGGGTGACAGAGGGGTGTAGAGGAATGTACATGGGTAACAGAGGGGTGTAGAGGAGTTTACATGGGTGACAGAGGGGTGTAGAGGAGTGTACATGGGTAACAGAGGGGTGTAGAGGAGTATACATGGGTGACAGAGGGGTGTAGAGGAGTGTGCAGATGGGTGTAGGGAGGTGTACAAGGGTGACAGATGGGTGTAGAAGAGTGAACATGGGTGATGGGGGAAAAGGGGGCAACAGAGGGGTGGACAGGGGTGACAGAGGGGTGAATAGGGGGTGAACATGGGTGACAGGGATGGACAGAGGTGACAGAGGTTTGGATGGGGGGTGGACATGGATGACAGGAGGGTGGACATGGGAGACGGGGGGTCAGAGGGGTGGACAAGGGTGACAAGGGGGTAAAAGAGGGACAGGAGTGACAGAGAGGGATGGACTGGGGTAACAAAGGGACAGATGGGTGAACAGGAGGGTGGACATGGGTGACAGGGTAGACTACGGGGGTAGACGGGGGTAAACATGGGTGACAGGGATTGACAGGGGAGTGGACAAGGCGGACATGGATGACAGGAGGGTGGACATGGGTGACAGGGTAGACTATGGGGGTAGACCGGGGGTAAACATGGGTGACAGGGGAGTGGATAAGGCGGACATGGATGACAGGAGGGTGGACATGAGTGACGGGATGGTAGGAGGGTGGACATAGGTGAGAGGGGGGTGGACATGGGTGACAGGGGGGTGGACATGGGTGAAGGGGGGTGGACATGGGTGTCGCGGGGGTGGATATGGGTGACGGCGGGTAGGACATGGGTGACAGGGGATGGACAGGGGTGGTTTTCTACTGGAGTACCCCTTTAAGGGATTAAAATTTTCATATTCTGACCCCTATAACTTTTTTATTTTTCCAAGTACGGGGTGGTATGAGGGCTCATTTTTTGCGCCGTGATCTGAAGGTTTTAGCGGTACCATTTTTGCATTGATCGGACTTTTTGATTGCTTTTTATTCTTTTTTTCATGAAATAAAAATTGACGAAAAATACGCTATTTTGGACTTTGTCATTATTTTGCGCGTACGCCATTGACGATATATTTTTATAATTCGGACATCTCTGCATGCGGCGATACCACATGTTTATTTACACTGTTTTGTTTGGGTTTTTTTAATGGGAAAAGGGGAGTGATTCAAACTTTTATTAGGGAAGGGGTTAAATGATCTTTAATTGACTGGAGCTGTGAGGATCCGGCACATGCAGGATTAGGGTATTATATAGGAGTGCGGACTGGTGTCGATGCAGGTGAGGCACAGGTGTGGACATCGGTGGTGCACCTCAATACTAGTAACGTAATCTAATAAGAAAGAGTCAAAGAAAGATTGCACTCACCATCCACAAACTTTATTTGGAGTACAGGCACATAAAAACGGAGGCAGGGGCACACCGGGACAAGTTGTTTTGCACTAGTTTGCGCTTCTTCTAGCTTCTTCTTATTGTTTTAAATGATGATTTTTTTTTTGCAGTGTTATAGCTACCATAGGGGGCTATAACACTGCACACACTGATCTTTTACATCGATCTTCGTTATCTCATAGGATAACATTGATCGATTATTCAGCCGCTTGACTGCTCATGCCTGGATCTCAGGCAATGAGCGGTCATTCGGTGATCAGCAACGCAGGAGGCAGGTGAGGACCCTCCTTGTGTCTGCCAGCTGTTCAGGACGCCCTGGCGGTCCCGAACAGCCCACTGAGCTAACCGGCAGTACTTTACTTTCACTTTAGACGCGGCGATCAATTTTGAACGCCGCGTCTAAAGGGTTAATAGTGCGTGGCACCGCGATCAGTGCCGCGTGCTATTAGCCACGGGTCCTGGCCGTGGCCCTGCGTTATAGAAAGGGAGCGGACTCAGGTCGTACAGGTACGCCCTGCGTCCTTAAGTGGCTAATAAGGTCTACTGGTACTTGCAGTTCTCCTCACCACTACAGAGGGATTGGTCACAGGTGGCTTTAAGTGGTTATATAGATCAAAATATTTCTTAGATACTCATTCAGTTTTTCAGTAGCTGCATCTAGGCGTCATGCTGAAGCTCAGTAAGAGGATCGCATTGGGGGACCTGAGCAGGCCATCAGAGGCACGGAGGGAGCACAGGTTTATTTATTTTTATATAACACATTGTAATGCTGCTGTTTGGAAACCACCAGCATATCATGTGCCCTGGGTCTTACCTGCGCCATGCGACATTCTGGGTGCCATGTTTGTGTTGTATTTCCTGGACTTCCTGCTCTGATATTTCTGCCATTGCTGCAGTTTCCCCTCTGTCCTCTAGGGCCGCACGTGAGTGCTGGCTGAGACATATAGGGCCAGTGGGCACTCGCTATTTGATTCCCAGCCAATTCCTGCCAGACACCGCCTATATAATGAGGCCACACCTGATGTTCTGGGCCTCAGCAAGATTGTGCATGTTGCTTTTGTCTCTCTGCATTGTTAGGTCTCTGCATGATCTGTCTGCTGTTTCTGATCCGTTGCCTGTCTATTGGACTTTGTATTCACCTTGTAAATAAACACCATTATCAGCATTGCTGTGTCTGGCGCAGTGTCTGTTTAGCCCCATTCTGCCTGCCTGGCTAGATGCCACTTGTGGCACAGTGGGTCCACTCCTGTGGGGTGTTACACACATGATGCTTAATTTCCAATAGATCACCTAAGTGATCCAATATTACACCAAATTTCCCTTATACCAATAATTTGCCTTATCTTTATTAATTAATTCACACCAATTTTGTGATTTAAAATCTGTGGTGATTTTCTCCTGCACAGTATTCCTGGATGGGTTAATTGCATTTCACAATGCTATGCCTGATTATAGATAGGTGTAGCTGCAGTCCATACTCTATTCTAATACTCTTTTGGGGGTTCACCACTATTTAAAATCTGTCACCATGCCCTCTCGACATGTTTCACCACTAGACGTGGCTTTGTCAATGTCAATGTTAACATATGCAATGTTAGTGCATATGGCGAGAAAACGCTGTCTCGTGGTTTATATGGCCTCTGTTTGTGACATCATTGCATTTCCTCTGTGTTTACATTGTCCTATTGATGACCTCCTTATATAATGCTCCAATAAGATTAACTTAATAACTTGATTGATAGGGCTGTCAGCAAATCGCTGCGTTCTATGGCAGCCTATCATTTCATTCAGTACAGGGTATACTTACCATTGGATGCTTTTGGATGAAGTATATGCGCATCAGATGCCTGCGCGAACTGTTTGTTTACATCCGATGCACAAATCACAAAATTGGTGTGAATTAATTAATAAAGATAAGGCAAATTATTGGTATAAGGGAAATTTAGGGTAATATTGGATCACCGAGGTGATCTATTGGAAATTAAACAAATTTAACTCTGAATACTGGTCTCACAATTATAGAATTTACACACATGATGGGCATAGTTGTAAACTTCCCCCTCTTCCCACCAGATAACCCCATTTAACCTTTGGTAATCATTTCATTTTCTAACAATTACCTAGGTGTATGTAGTAAAATGTGCAGTAACAAAGAAAATAAAGTTCTGAGCATAGACATATGTAAAATGTTAGCATGGAGTGGGACAGGAATCATCAGAAACTCAGCACAAATAACAGTTTGGGACACTACATATTAACTCATTAGCTGCCTTTTTACCTATATCTATATCCTATAACTCATTATAGTACCTATACACAAATTTGTAGAATTGAGTTCCAGAGCCTTTTGTGAATTTAAATGTATATTGGTGTAATCTTACACCTTTTTGGTCTTTTTGAAGTATTTGTGTGCTAAACATCATTTAGTATTGCCTATATGTTTTGAGCAGGAATGTGGTTTATCGTGCATATTTTGTATGCACAGAGAATCGATAAAGGATATTAAAAATGTTATTTAAAACAGGAGTCAGGACTCGAATTTAAAGTGTACCTGTCATTAACAAAAAACTTTTTATATCATGTAGAAAATAACATTTAATGTATATTTGTAATATACATTGGTTAAAAAGATATATGTTTTTGTCCCTGGAGCTAATGCTTGTGAGTCTCTGTAAAGAGACTAAATGCGGGAAGAGTGGGTGGACAAGCAGAGCTCTGTTCAGTGAGGCTCTGTGACATGCTACGGGCTCACACATCAGCATAATTGACAAGCCAGGAGCCTGCACAGAGCCCTGCTTGTCCTGCCCTCACTTCCTGTATTGGTATCCTCACAGCGACACACACAGACAATAGCTGCAGGGACAGCATTTTCTCACCTAAAATATATATACAGTGGGGATCAAAAGTTTGGGCACCCCAGGTAAAAAATTGTATTAATGTGCATAAAGAAGCCAAGGAAAGATGGAAAAATCTCAAAAAGGCATCAAATTACAGATTAGACATTCTTATAATATGTCAACAAAAGTTAGATTTTATTTCCATCATTTATACCTTAAAAAAAAACAGAACACAAAAAAATGGCGTCTGCAAAAATTTGGGCACCCTTCAGAATTTATAGCATGCACTGCCCCCTTTGCAAAGCTGAGACCTGCCAGTGTCATGGATTGTTCTCAATCATCATCTGGGAAGACCAGGTGATGTCATTCTCAAAGGTTTTAAATGCCCAGACTCATCTGACCATGCCCCAACAATCAGCACCATGGGTTCTTCTAAGCAGTTGTCTAGAAATCTGAAACTGAAAATAGTTGACGCTAACAAAGCTGGAGAAGGCTATAAGAAGATAGCAAAACGTTTTTAGATGTCAATATCCTCTGTTCGGAATGTAATTAAGAAATGGCAGTCATCATGAACAGTGGAAGTTAAAGCAAGATCTGAAAGACCAAGGAAAATATCAGACAGAACAGCTCACAGGATTGTGAGAAAAACAATTCAAAACCCACGTGTGACTGCAGATCTGGCAGACACTGGAGTTGTGGTACACTATTCTACTATAAAGAGATACTTGTACAAATATGGTCTTCATGGAAAAGTCATCAGAAGAAAACCTCTTCTACATCCTCACCACAAAAATCAGCGTTTGAACTTTGCAAATGAACATATAGACAAGCCTGATGCATTTTGGAAACAAGTTCTGTGGACCGATGAGGTTAAAATTGAAGGGGAGAAGAAGGGGAACATAATTTAATGAAAAGAACCTCTGTCCAACTGTTAAGCATGGAGGTGGATCAATCATGCTTTGGGGTTGTATTGCAGCCAGTGGCACAGGGAACATCTCACGAGTAGAAGGAAAAATTGATTCAATAAAATTTCAGCAAACTTTGGATGCCAACTTGATGCCATCTGTGAAAAAGCTGAAGTTGGAAGAATGGGCAAACATACCTCAAACAAGAATTGAAAGACTCTTGGCTGGCTACAAAAAGGGTTTACAAGCTGTGATACTATCCAAAGGGGGCAGCACAAGATATTAACTCTGCATGGTGCCCAAACTTCTGCAGATGCCATTTTTTTGTTTTCTGTTGTTTTGAAAGTGTAAATAATGAAAATAAAATCTAACTTTTGTTGACATATTATAAGAATGTCTAATCTGTAATTTGATGCCTTTTGGAGATTTTTCCATCTGTCCTTGGCTTCTTTATGCACATTAATACACATTTTTACCTGGGGTGCCCAAACTTTTGATCCCCACTGTATATATTTTTACCAATGTATATTATAAAAATAATGGTATTATCTACATTTTATAAAAAGTTTTTTTACTAACGACCGATACATTTTAAAGAAGCAGTGTGGTGCTGGCAGATTCTATTCCTCTTCACACACTGCCCTGTACAATTATCCTGCAATACATTTATACATTTTCTCCTTTTTGTAGTTAAAGGGGTACTCCCGTGGAAAACATTTTTTTTTTTTTTTTTATCAACTGGTGCCAGAAAGTTAAACAGATTTTTTAATTACTTGTATTAAAACATCTTAATCCTTCCAGTACTTTTTAGGGGCTTTTTACTGCACCGTAAATGCTTTTCTTTTTGGATTTCTCTTCTGTCACGACCACAGTGCTCTCTGCTGACCTCTGCTGTCCATTTTAGGAACTGTCCAGAGCAGCATATGTTTGCTATGGGGATTTTCTACTGCTCTGGACAGTTCTTAAAATGGACAGCAGAGGTCAGCATAGAGCATTTTGGTCATGACAGAAGAGAAATCAAAAAAGAAAAACATTTCCTCTGTAGTATACAGCCCCTAAAAAGTAGTGGAAGGATTAGGATTTTTTTTTATAGAAGTAATTTACAAATCTGTTTAACCTTCTGGCACCAGCTGATTAAAAAAAATGGGGGTGCCACGGGAGTAACCCTTTAAAACTGAACTATGACTCCAATCAATATGTGGGTAATTAAAATCATCCAATATCACAATTGTACCCACCTGGGAAGCCCACTCTATTTGTTAATGAAGTTGACCCTCATCTGTTAGGGGGTCTATAGTTACATCAAAAATATTATTAAAGTGTTTACCCTCTTTTTTATTGTATCCACAAGGTTTCAACATCCCCACAGTCATCACCCCAGTTGCATCTTTCACATTTACATATCACTTATGTTGTGTTCTAAGGCTAGATCAGCATTTGTAAAGGGAGCTCCTATACAACAGCTGATAATAGGGCTGGGACTGAGGTTGTTACACCTCCATCGGAACCCGACAGGTCCAATTCACTTTGAATTGGGTCATTCAGGGATCCATTAGATGCTCGTTATTATTATAATATTATTATTATTTTCATTATTTTAGCAAAGAAACCTGACATGCAGCTGTTTTTTCAGTCCAGTTATGTCAACAGAATTGGCAAACAGAGCTCCCTAGCGGAGCTGATGTGAACAGTCTAATAAAGTTTAAGATTTTTAAATATGGTTATTGAGCCATGCAGTATATAAGCTTGCATTCTAAATTACAAACCGAGAAATACAAGCTACTGTTTGTTGTTAACATGAAAGGAAGCAGAAGCATAGAGAGGTTTCCATTTTACACCCACTTTATTATGCACACATTAGCAAAGCATAACAGGTAATTATACCTTCTTATAATTTAATGGGAGATAAACAATAGAATTACTCCACAAAATGTAATTATGGATGGGAAACAGGGTTGGATTGCGAAATAAGATGATTATATAAGAATGCATCTTAAGATATGCACTGCAGGAACAAATACTCCTTCTCAGTATGCTAAAAGGCTTCTTTTGAAGCACAGTTGGGCCCATCTTTCAGTGTGTAAAAGCTGTAAAACTTCACAAATATTGTTAATACATAAACATGCAGGTTGCCACAAAGCGAATGGTCACAGTGAAACAACATCAGAGGTCCGTATATCAAGAAGGCTTCAGATTTATTTCACACCATAAAGCGTACATGTGCAATGTTTTGGCCAAGTGCCTTTGTCTGTTATAGTGTGAGTGAACAGGATTCCATAGAGGGGTCACTTTCTTAAATTGCTCCAGTAGGTCCTGAGATATCAGCTTCCGAAGTTCCCATGCTGTATTCAGGGAACTGAGCAGTGGAGGTGGGACCTCCACCAATCAACCTGTTATTCTCTATCCTGTGGATTGAAGATAACTTTTGGAGCTTGGAACAACCCTTTAAGATTACATCTGTGAGAGTGTTACTTTAGACACCCCTGCTGAACAGTTATTTGAATGTGTTTCAGCTCTGTTTACATCAGCAGCAAACCTGTTTGCACTCAGTACGAACTATTTGTATGAGCAGTGCAAGGTACCGCTGCATTGTCCCTGTTCACTTGGGATGCACTATGCTGAGACAAGTACAATTGGTATGTGGGTTTGCTTCTGTGAAAAAAATGGAAGTAGCTACTGAAAATCTTAATAAAGTTATGAAATCACCGTGCAGAAGATCAGCACGGCAGTTTTGCTCAGGGTCTGGTTGCAAAGGAAACCAGTACCAAGTGGATTCTACCCTTGCTGTGCTAACAGTCAGCTCCGTTCCCAGCAGCAGCCAGGTTCTTCCTTTGTGCTTCTGCAGTCCTAAAGGTGCTCACACACCTTAGACTAAAGTCATCCTAATCTGCCATCTTCGACAGGTTTGGCCAACTGTCTCACATGTATAGTGGCCTCCCTTCTCTACAATGGCAGATTATGTTGGTGGAGAGAAAGGTCGAGGGTGTTGGATTATTATTATTATTATTATTTTGTTCTTTATTTTCCACATTCAACATAAGCACAAAACTAATTCTCCCTATGCAGAGGGATACAAACAAGCATATTTGCTCAATCGTTCAATGATCGCCCTTTACCTTCACCTTTTCACCATGTTCCTATTTTCCCTAAGTAACAACCACAGAACCTTAATTTCAAAATAATTTGGCTGTTTGATCTCTCATTGAGTATGGTACTAGCTACTTAACTACCTGGCTACCAACCTAGCTACTTTTCTGGGCTAGTGAATAGTATCATTCTTTCTATTGCAGTTATTCATGGGGCGTCTCGGTGTATATACACAAGAAAATTAACTTTAAATTTAAATAAAAATGTATAGACAACCAAGGCAGAAATGGTTTTGGCATTTGTCTACATACCTCCCCCCTTCTCTTTAGATACTCTACCAACTCTAATTAATTTTGCGAAAAGGTAAAAAAGAGCTCCCTTTGATTGTAGCAGGAGACTTTAATTCTGTCATTAATCTGGAACTTGAAAGGGTAGGCCGTACTGGCCCCTCTCAGTCAGCTAGAACTTTACTTGCAAAATTTCTGGTTGAAGTTGGTTGGGTCGACTTGTGGAGTGAACTTTACGGGGAGAAGAGGTGCTATACATGCTGCAACTCACAAATCAGCATCCAGAACAGATTTATTTTTAGTGAATCAGCAAATTATAAAAATTATAAAATTTGTTAAAAAAAACTGTGAGGCACGCTCTATCTCCAACCATACACTCCAGTCCCTGATACTTAATATAGGGAATCTGGCAAATAGGAGGAAAAACATAAGAAATCATTCTCATTGGTTTACTGTCTTGAATAAAGATGTTTTTTTCAAACAGAAATATCAAAATATTGGAGAGTAAGGTGTCTACATGTACTTTGATGGTCTGGGATTCTCTCAAGGACTACCTTAGAGAAGTTATCTTTAAAGAGTTTGCCTATGCAAAGAGACTCTTTCAACAAAAAGGAGCTGGTAATCAGAATGCGGGTGGAAATGGAGGAGAGGGCATATGAGGAAGATCCTAGTATTTAGAGGTTTGATGCTTTGAGGGAGTCCCAGAACAAATTGACTAATTATTTAACAGAGAAATCTCAAAACCAGATTTTCTTTACTGGGTACATACCGTTTTCAGAAAGGGGGAAACCTAATAGAGTACTGGTTACTATTGTTAGGACTCAGTAAAAAAGGAAACCAATAAATAGTATTAAAATGAAAAACGGTCAGGTTGCACGGGAAACAGATAAAATAGAAGAAACATTTACAGGATTTTCTGCTGCAGATTTCAATGTAAACTATATAACTGAGCACAGCTTCTAATCTGCAGTTTCAAATCCTGCGCATCAAATCTGGCAGGATCCTGTATGTGTGAACGTATCCTTAAATTATTTTTTTCAGAGCTTTATAGCTCTCAGCTTGGTAAGTCAGATAGTGAGAGAGCTAATTTTTTAAATTAAATTCCTAGACCAGTTTTATCAGCTTTTGATGGAGAAATGTTAGATGCGCAACAGTTACAGTGAAAGACATTAATTCATCTATTAGGAACTCCCCCAATAATTCAACTCCTCGGCCGGATCGGCTGTCTTTTGAATTTAACAAAAGGTTTGTGGATATTCTTACTCCTCTTCTATGGGAAACCTTTAATGAGGCTTGTTTAAAAAAAAAATCTAGCTTTGTTTCATATAGACCTATTTTGTTGATAAATGTTGACGTTAAAATATTCTTAAAACATTATGGCTTTTGTTGATTCAGATCAAACTGGTTTTATTCCTGGTCGGTCACTTTTTGTTAATTTAGAAAGAACATTTGCAAATATATAGCAGGGCGAAGGTTCCCTCTGCTCCATCCTGTCTTTAGATGCCACTAAAGCATTTGACAGGGTGGAACGGAGGTTTCTGTGGAAAACATTAGAAAGGTTTGAGTTTGGCCAGAGATATTTAGAAATAATTAGGTTGATGTACATACATCCTGTTGCGAGGATTTTGCTGGAGGAAGGTCCCATGGATAGTTTTGAGATGTGCAGAGGTACTTGACATGGGTCACCCCTGTTGTTTGCCCTCCATTGCCACCCCTCTTGTTTTCCCTATACATATAACCTTTAGCTATATTAATTAGACATATAAAAGGGATAGGAGTTTGGCCTTAGAGGGGAGCAGGGTAGGATAGCTCTATATGTTCATGATTTGTTACTATATATTCAAGATCTGCCCTGGGTATTGCCTGTCAGGACGTGCCAGAGGCACGTCTAATATACTGCCTGCTAGTGTAAACTGTCAGGCAGCATATAACTGCAATGCTTTGGAATACTAAGTATTCCAAAGCATTAAAAAGTGTAAAAATAAATAAATAAAATTAAAGTGTAAAAAAAAATAAAAATGTAAAAAAGTGTAAAAAAATAAAAAGAAAAAAATATTAAAAAAACATTTATTAAATTAATCTAATTAAAAAAAAAGCATAATGTGTAGGATCACATTGGCGGACATCCGCAGCATGTAATATGCTGCGGATGTCCACCATGTGATCCTACACATTATGCAGCAGCAGTCACGGTAATGAGCTCCCTGCTGCGGCTGGGTAGCTTTGTGTGTCCACTCATAGCGGCGGATTTCCCGCCAGCAGTCATGAGCGGACACACTGAGCTACCCAGCCGCAGCAGTGATGGATATATTCGCCATGAGCGGGTGCTTATTCCCACATGGCGGATATATCCATCAGGAGCCTTAACTGTCACAGACAGACGCGTTATACTGCCAGCCGACCAAGGACCAATCAGAGAGGTCCCTGGTCCAGCCAATAACTTATAGGGGTGCGGTATATAAATGAGGTCAGTTGTGGGGGTGGGGGTACTGTTCTGCCCTGAAAGCCAAATGGCGCTCCTCTCCTTCTGAGTCCTACCACGCGGCCAAGGAACCATATATGGCCTAAGCGGGGGTATTTCCGAACATGGGACAAGCAGCTAAATAAAATGTAGGGTACATTTCTTTCAATATCAGAAGTGATGTGCAAAAAAAATTTCCCACAAATGATGCATTTGTGAAAAAAAGCTAGTTTCAATTTTTTAACAGTGACTTTGTAATAATTCCTGCCAAAAAACGATGGTATTAAAATACTCACTGTACCCCCTAGCGAATACCTTGAGGGGTCTAGTTTTTAAAATTGTGCTTAGCACATAAAAATAAGATGTACTTTTCAAATTTTCTAAATGTCAAGTAAATTTGTTAGGCCTCTAATACATCTAAAATGTGAATAATAAAAAAAAGTTGAGAAAATAAAGTAGACATATGAAATTATAATTTTTGATAAAAAAAATATTATGTATAAATATGTGCAACCTATTAACGTCAAAATAACAAAAAATCTTCTTTTTTTCAAAAATGTCACGGTTTCTTGCATTATAAATAAAAAAATACAAATGATATAGATTAATTTTTACTATTTTCATGTAGTACAACTTGTTTTCATTGGCAAAACATTACCAGAGTTATTCTCAAATAAAGACATACATCCCAGATTTGAAAAAACAAGCCTGGTCTTTGAGGGGCGTACAGGCTTAATTAGCTTGGTCCTGAAGGGGTTAAAGGGGTATTCCAGGCAAAAACTTTTTTTTATATATATATCAACTGGCTCCGGAAAGTTAAACAGATTTGTAAATTACTTCTATTAAAAAATCTTAATCCTCCCAATAGTTATTAGCTTCTGAAGTTTTCTGTCTAACTGCTCAATGATGATGTCACGTCCCGGGAGCTGTGCATGATGGGAAAATATCCCCATAGGAGCTGCACAGCTCCTGGGACGTGAGTCATCAGAAAGCAGTTAGACAGAAAACAACAACTCAACTTCAGAAGCTAATAACTATTGGAAGGATTAAGATTTTTTAATAGAAGTAATTCACAAATCTGTTTAACTTTCCGGAGCCAGTTGATATATAAAAAAAAAGTTTTGGCCTGGAATACCCCTTTAAGCTTTTTTAAGCACAATTAAAACATAGAAAACTTAATTTTTTTAAAACAAAGTATATTAGAAATATTTTTTATTTACCATAAGGAGTGCAATAGCAAAACATTTTTTTTAACCCCTTAAAGACTCAGACCCATTTGGGCCTTAACCCCTTAATGACCAAGCCCATTTTCACCTTAAAGGGGTATTCCAGGCCAAAACTTTTTTTCATATATCATCTGGCTCTGGAAAGTTAAACAGATTTGTGAATTACTTCTATTAAAAAATCTTAATCCTTCCAATAGTTATTAGCTTCTGAAGTTGAGTTGCTGTTTTCTGTCTAACTGCTTTCTGATGACTCACGTCCCAGGAGCTGTGCAGCTCCTATGGGGATATTTTCGCATCATGCACAGCTACCGGGACATGACATCGTCACTGAGCAGTTAGACAGAAAACTTCAGAAGCTAATAACTATTGGAAGGATTAAGATTTTTTAATAGAAGTAATTTACAAATCTGTTTAACTTTCCGGAGCCAGTTGATATATAAAAAAAAGTTTTTGCCCGGAATACCCCTTTAACCCCTTAACCCCTTAAGGACACATGACGTTCTCATACGTCTCCATTCCCGAGTCCTTAAGGACACATGACGTATGAGAACGTCATGTGTTTTACCGGCCCCCCGCAACCATCTGGAGCGGAGCCGGTCCCCGATGCCTGCTGAAATCGTTCAGCAGGCATCGGGGCATATCGCCCAGGGGGGTCATTATGACCCCCCATGTCGGTGATGGCCGCAGATCGCTGGACAATTCAGTCCAGCGATCTGCGGCGGATTCCGGGTCAATCGGGTCTCCAGTGACCCGATGACCCAGAATTACTGGCTGATCGGGGCCGTCAGAGACGGCCCCGAACAGCCAGAGCCAGCAGGGGTGAGGTGGCATTTCACGATCGCCCTGATTCGTCGGCCGGATTACCGGCCGACCAATCAGGGCGCCTGCTGCGGGTGTCAGTCCCGCAATCCGCTCCGCCCCTCTTCCGAAGGACGTGAGCGGGTGCGGGACGTGCACCCCGGGTGCTGGGGACCCCGATCCTCGGCACCCCTGTTGGGATCGGGGCCCCAGGAGCAGCGGCGGCGGCGGAGACGACGAGGGACTGACCTGGTGCAGCGAGGATCGTTGGAGGTGAGTGACAGCCTCCTGCTGTTGCTTAGCAACAGCTCCCAGCATGCAAAAAGGGCATGCTGGGAGCTGTAGTTATGCAACAGCAGGAGGCAGACCACCACAACTCCCAGCATGCCCTTATGGGCATGCTGGGACTTGTAGTTTTGCAACAGCTGGAGGCACATTCTTTCTATGGAAAAGTGTACCTTCAGCTGTTGTGTAACTACAACTCCCAGCTTGCACAATCAGCTAAAGTGCATGCTGGGAGTTGTAGTGGTGCATCTGGTGGTTGCATAACTACAACTCCCAGCATGCCCGTTGGCTGTCGGTGACTGCTGAGAGTTGTAGTTTTGCAACAGCTGAAGGCACACTGAGTTAAGTAGCAAACCAGTGTGTCTCCAGCTGTTGCATAACTACAATCCCCAGCATCCCCAGCCAAAGTAGTATGCCTCCAGCTGTTGCATAACTACAACACCCAGCATGCCCTTCCGCTGTCCGTACATGCTGGGGGTTGTAGCTTTTGCAACAGCTGAAGGCACACTGGTTGCAAAACACTGAGTTTGTTACCAAACTCGGTGTTTCACAACCAGTGTGCCTCCAGCTGTTGCAAAACTACAACTCCCAGCATGCACTGATAGACCGTACATGCTGGGAGTTGTAGTTTTGCAACAGCTGGATGTTCCGCCCCCAATGTGAACGTACAGGGTACACTCACATGGGCGGAGGATTACAGTAAGTATCCGGCTGCAAGTTTGAGGTGCGGCAAAATTTCTGCCGCAGCTCAAACTGCTAGCGAGAAACTACTGTGAACCCCCCGCCCGTGTGACTGTACCCTAAAAACACTACACTAACACAAAATAAAATAAAAAGTAAAAAACACTACATATACACATACCCCTACACAGCCCCCCTCCCCTCCCCAATAAAAATGAAAAACGTCTGGTACGCCACTGTTTCCAAAACGGAGCCTCCAGCGGTTGCAAAACTACAACTCCCAGCATGCACTGATAGACCGTACATGCTGGGAGTTGTAGTTTTGCAACAGCTGGATTTCCCCCCCCCCCCAAAAGTGAACGTACAGGGTACACTCACATGGGCGGAGGATTACAGTAAGTATCCGGCTGCAAGTTTGAGCTGCGTCAAATTTTCTGCCGTAGCTCAAACTGCCAGCGAGAAACTACTGTGAACCCCCGCCCGTGCGACTGTACCCTAAAAACACTACACTACACTAACACAAAATAAAATAAAAAGTAAAAAACACTACATATACACATACCCCTATACAACTCCCCTCCCCAATAAAAATGAAAAACGTCTGGTACGCCACTGTTTCCAAAACGGAGCCTCCAGCTGTTGCAAAACAACTACTCCCAGTATTGCCAGATAGCCGTTGACTGTCCAGGCATGCTGGGAGTTTTACAACAGCTGGAGGCACACTGTTTGGGAATCACTGGCGTAGAATACCCCTATGTCCACCCCTATGCAAGTCCCTAATTTAGGCCTCAAATGCGCATGGCGCTCTCACTTTGGAGCCCTGTCGTATTTCAAGGCAACAGTTTAGGGCCACATATGGGGTATCGCCGTACTCGGGAGAAATTGGGCTTCAAATTTTGGGGGGTATTTTCTGCTATTACCCTTTTAAAAAATGTAAAATTTTTGGGAAAACAAGCATTTTAGGTAAAAAAAATATATATTTTTTTACATATGCAAAAGTCGTGAAACACCTGTAGGGTATTAAGGTTCAAATTACCCCTTGTTACGTTCCCCGAGGGGTCTAGTTTCCAAAATGGTATGCCATGTGTTTTTTTTTTTGCTGTCCTGGCACCATAGGGGCTTCCTAAATGCGGCATGCCCCCAGAGCAAAATTCGCTTTCAAAAAGCCAAATGTGACTCCTTCTCTTCTGAGACCTGTAGTGCGCCAGCAGAGCACTTTTCACACCCATATGGGGTGTTTTCTGAATCGGGAGAAATTGGGCTTCAAATTTTGGGGGGTATTTTCTGCTATTACCCTTTTTAAAATTGTAAAAATTTGGGGAAACCAAGCATTTTAGGTAAAAAAAATATATATTTTTTTACATATGCAAAAGTCGTGAAACACCTGTAGGGTATTAAGGTTCACATTACCCCTTGTTACGTTCCCCGAGGGGTCTAGTTTCCAAAATGGTATGCCATGTTTTTTTTTTTTGCTGTTCTGGCACCATAGGGGCTTCCTAAATGCGGCATGCCCCCAGAGCAAAATTTGCTTTCAAAAAGCCAAATGTTACTCCTTCTCTTCTGAGACCTGTAGTGCGCCAGCAGAGCACTTTTCACCCCCATATGGGGTGTTTTCTGAATCGGGAGAAATTGGGCTTCAAATTTTGGGGGGTATTTTCCGCTATTACCCTTTTTAAAAATGTAAACGTTTTGGGAAAACAAGCATTTTAGGTAAAAAAAAATTTTTTTTTTACATATGCAAAAGTCGTGAAACACCTGTAGGGCATTAAGGTTCACGTTACCCCTTGTTACGTTCCCCGAGGGGTCTAGTTTCCAAAATGGTATGCCATGTGTTTTTTTTTGCTGTTCTGGCACCATAGGGGCTTCCTAAATGCGTCATGCCCCCAGAGCAAAATTTGCTTTCAAAAAGCCAAATGTGACTCCTTCTCTTCTGAGACCTGTAGTGCGCCAGCAGAGCACTTTTCACCCCCATGCGAGGTGTTTTCTGTATCGGGAGAAATTGGGCTTCAAATTGTGGGGGGTATTTTCTGCTATTACCCTTTTTAAAAATGTAAAATTTTTGGGAAACCAAGCATTTTAGGTAAAAAAAATATATATTTTTTTTACATATGCAAAAGTCGTGAATCACCTGTAGGGTATTAAGGTTCACTTTACCCCTTGTTACGTTCCCTGAGGGGTCTAGTTTCCAAAATGGTATGCCATGTGTTTTTTTTTGCTGTCCTGGCACCATAGAGGCTTCCTAAATGCGGCATGCCCCCCAAAAACCATTTGTCGCTCCTTCCCTTCTGAGCCCTCTACTGCGCCCGCCGAACAATTAACATAGACATATGAGGTATGTGCTTACTCGAGAGAAATTGGGTTTCAAATACAAGTAAAAATTTTCTCCTTTTTATCACTTGCAAAAATGCAAAAATTGGGTCTACAAGAACATGCGAGTGTAAAAAATGAAGATTTAGAATTTTCTCCTTCACTTTGCTGCTATTCCTGTGAAACACCTAAAGGGTTAATACACTTACTGAATGTTTTTTTGAATACTTTAGGGGGTGTAGTTTTTATAATGGGGTCTTTTATGGGGTATTTCTAATATGAAGACCCTTCAAATCCACTTCAAAACTGAACTGGTCCCTGAAAAATAGTGAGTTTGAAAATTTTGTGAAAAATTTCAAAATTGCTGCTGAAATTTGAAGCCCTCTGGTGTCTTCCAAAAGTAAAAACTCATAAATTTTATGATGCAAACATAAAGTAGACATATTGTATATGTGAACCCAAAAAAAATATATTTTGAATATCCATTTTCCTTACAAGCAGAAAGCTTCAAAGTTAGAAAAATGCAAAATTTTCATTTTTTTCATCAAATTTTGGGATTTTTCACCAAGAAAGGATGCAAGTTACCATAAAATTTTACCACTAAGTTAAAGTAGAATATGTCACGAAAAAACAATCTCGGAATCAGAATGATAACTAAAAGCATTCCAGAGTTATTAATGTTTAAAGTGACAGTGGTCAGAATTGCAAAAAACGCTCCGGTCCTTAAGGTATAAAATGGCCTGGTCCTTAAGGGGTTAAGGACCAGGCCATTTTACACCTTAGGACCGGAGTGTTTTTTGAACATCTGACCACTGTCACTTTAAACATTAATAACTCTGGAATGCTTTTACCTATCATTCTGATTCCGAGATTGTTTTTTCGTGACATATTATACTTTATGTTATTGGTAAAATTTTGTTGATACTTGCATCGTTTCTTAGTGAAAAATTTCAAAATTTGCTGAAAAACTTGAAAATTTTGCATTTTTCTAACTTTGAAGCTCTCTGCTTGTAAGGAAAATGGATATTATAAATAAAAAAAAATGTATTCACAAATACAATATGTCTTCTTTATGTTTGCATCATAAAATTGACGTGATTTTACTTTTGGAAGACACCAGAGGGCTTCAAAGTTCAGCAGCAATTTTCCAATTTTTCACAAAATTTTCAAACTCACTATTTTTCAGGGACTAGTTCAGGTTTGAAGTGGATTTGAAGGGTCTTAATATTAGAAATACCCCACAAATGACCCCATTATAAAAACTGCACCCCCCAAAGTATTCAAAATGACATTCAGTCAGCGTTTTAACCCTTTAGGTGTTTCACAGGAATAGCAGCAAAGTGAAGGAGAAAATTCACCATCTTCATTTTTTACACTATCATGTTCTTGTAGACCCAATTTTTGAATTTTTACAAGGAGTAAAAAGAGAAAATTTATACTTATATTTGTAGCCCAATTTCTCTCGAGTAAAGACATACCTCATATGTCCATGAAAAGTGTTCAGCGGGCGCAGTAGAGGGCTCAGAAGCGAAGGAGCGACAAGGGAATTTTGGAGAGTACGTTTTTCTGAAATGGTTTTTGGGGGGCATGTTGCATTTAGGAAGCCCCTATGGTACCAGAACAGCAAAAAATTCCCACATGGCATATCATTTTGGAAACTAGACCCCTTGGGAAACGTAACAAGGGGTAAAGTGAACCTTAATACCCCACAGGTGTTTCACGACTTTTGCATATGTAAAAAAAAAATTTCACTAAAATGTGTGTTTCCCCCCAAATTTCACATTTTTGCAAGGGTTAATAGCAGAAAATACCCCCCAAAATTTGTAACCCCATCTCTTCTGAGTATGAAGGTACCCCATAAGTGGACCTGAAGTGCACTACGGGCGAACTACAATGCTCAGAAGAGAAGGAGTCACATTTGGCTTTTGGAGAGCAAATTTTGGTCGGGGGGCATGTCGCATTTAGGAAGCCCCTATGGTGCCACAACAGCAAAAAACCCTCACATGGCATACCATTTTGGAAACTAGACCCCTTGAGGAACGTAACAAGGGGTACAGTGAGCATTTACCCCCCCCCACTGGTGTCTGTCAGAACTTTGGAACAGTGGGCTGTACAAAATTTTTAATTTGCACAGCCCACTGTTCCAAAGCTCTGTCAGACACCAGTGGGGGGTAAATTCTCACTGCACCCCTCATTACATTCCGTGAGGGGTGTAGTTTCAGAAATGGGGTCACATGTGGGTTTTTTTTTTCTTTTTTGCGTTTGTCAAAACCGCTGTAACAATCAGCCACCCCTGTGCAAATCACTTCAAATGTACATGGTGCACTCTCCCTTCTGGGCCTTGTTGTGCGCCCCCAGAGAACTTTGCGCCCATTTATGGGGTATCTCTGTAGTCGGGAGAAATTGCATTACAAATTTTGGGGGGCGTTTTTCCCTTTTACCTCTTGTCAAAATGAACAGTAAAGGGCAACACCAGCGTGTTAGTGTAAAAAATTTATTTTTTTACACTAACATGCTGTTGTAGACCCCAACTTCACCTTTTCATAAGGGGTTAACGGAGAAAAAGCCCCCCAAAATTTGTAACACAATTTCTCCCGAGTACGGCGATACCCCATATGTGACCCTAAACTGTTGCCTTGAAATACGACAGGGCTCCAAAGTAAGAGCGCCATGCGCATTTGAGGCCTGAATTAGGGATTTGCATAGGGGTGGACATAGGGGTATTCTACGCCAGTGATTCCCAAACAGGGTGCCTCCAGCTGATGCATAACTCCCAGCATGCCTAGACAGTCAACAGCTGTCCAGCAATACTGGGAGTTGTTGTTTTGCAACAGCTGGAGGCTCCATTTTGGAAACAGTGGCGTACCGGACGTTTTTCATTTTTATTGGGAGGGGAGGGGGGCTGTGTAGGGGTATGTGTATATGTAGTGTTTTTTACTTTTTATTTTATTTTGTGTTAGTGTAGTGTAGTGTTTTTAGGGTACAGTCACACGGGCGGGGGATTCCCGCTGCGAGTTTGAGCTGCCGCGCAAAATTTGCTGCATCGCAAACTTGCAGCCTGATACTCACTGTAAGCCCCCTGCCCATGTGAATGTACCCTGTACATTCACAAGGGGGGGGACCTCCAGCTGTTACAAAACTACAACTCCCAGCATGCACAGTTTATCAGTGCATGCTGGTAGTTATAGTTTTGCAAAAGCTGGAGGCACACGGTTGGGAAACACTGAGTTAGGAAACAGACAATGTTTCCCAACCAGTGTGCCTCCAGTTGTTGCAAAACCACAACTCCCAGCATTCTCAGGCATGCTGGGAGTAGTAGTTCGGCAACATCTTTAGAGCCAGATGTTGCCGAACTACAACTCCCAGCATGCTGGGAGTTGTAGTTTTGCAACATCTGGAGGACTACAGTTTGCAGACCACTAATACAGTGGTTCCCAATCTGTGCCCTTCCAGATGTTGCAAAATTATAACTCCCAGTATGCCAAAACTGTCCAGGCATGCTGGGAGTTGTAGTTCTGCAACATCTGAAGGGCAAGATGTTACAGAACTACAACTCCCAGCATGCCTGGACAGTAAGGGCATGCTGAGGATGTGTAGTTTTGCAACATCTGGAAGGGCACAGTGGTCTCCAAACTGTGGACCTCCAGATGTTGCAAAACTGCAACTCCCAGCATGCCAAGATGCCAAGGGCTGTCTGGGCATGCTGGGAGTTGTAGTTTACAGGGTCCCATTACAGCAATGCATGTCGCTTTACGGCGACGTGCATTGCTGTAAAGGGCCCGACCGCGGCTGAAGATCTACTCACCTGTCGCCGCCGCCATCTTCCTCGCCGGGATCCGGGTCTTCAGGGACGAGGTAAGTATCGGGGCCGGGCCCCAGCACTCCCCTGTCCCCCGCCGCGTCCTCCGGTCTTCCTCCCGTCCTCTCCGGACTTCAAGGGGCCGGGCAGGACGGGAGGAAGTAACCGCCCCCCCCCCCCCTTGCGATTGGTCAGTTAACCGACGGATCGCAGGGGATTGGAGGAGGTGGCAGGCTTGCCACCTCTCTCCTATACTCCAGCATGGACCTGGCTGTCTGTGACAGCCGGGATCATGCGAAATTACCGGGCGGTCGGGTCCCAGAGACCTGATCAGCCCGGTATCGCCGCAGATCGCAAGGGCGATTTCCCTTGCGATTTGCGGCAATCGCCGACATGGGGGGCCTACATGGCATCCAGTTCCGGAAATACAACAGGACGTTCTCTAACGTCCTTGGGCATTAAGGCCCAGGTAGTGAGGACGTTAGAGAACGTCCTATGTCCTTAACAGGTTAAGGACTCAGCCCTTTTTTGCAATTCTGACCACTGTCACTTTATGCATTAATAACTCTGGGATGCTTTTACCTTTTATTCTGATTCCGAGATTGTTTTTTCGTGACATATTCTTCTTTATGTTAGTGGTAAAATGTAATTGATATTTGCATAATTTCTTGGTGAAAAATTCAAAAATTTTATGAAAAAAATGAAAATTTTGCATTTTTCTAACGTTGAAGCTCTCTGCTTGAAAGGAAAATGGATATTCCAAATAAATTATATATTGATTCACAAATACAATATGTCTACTTTATGTTGACATCAGAAAGTTGACATGTTTTTACTTTTTGAAGACACTAGAGGGCTTCAAAGTTCAGCAGCAATTTTCTAAATTTTCACGAAAATTTCAAAATCTGAATTTTTCAAGGACCAGTTAAGTTTGAAGTGAATTTGAGGGGTGTTTCTGTGAGAAATACCCCATAAATGACCCCATTATAGAAACTACACCCCTCAAAGTATTCAAAATGACATTCAGAAAGTTTAACCCTTTAGGTGTTTCACAAGAATAACAGCAAAATGGAGAAGAAAAATCTAAATCTGCATTTTTTACACTAACATGTTCTTGTAACCCCATTTTTTTCATTTTTAAAAGTGATATTAGTAGAAAAAGCCCCCCAAAATTTGTAGCCCAATTTCTCTCGAGTATGAAAATACCTCATATGTTGACATAAGGTGCTCTGCGGGTTCACAACATGGCTCAAGAGGGAAAGAGCAACTGTGGGATTTTTGAAAGCGAATTTTGCTGTCATGGTTTTTGGGGGCCATGTGCATTTAGGAAGCCCACATGGTGCAAGAACAGCAAAAAAAAAAAAAAAAACACATAGCATACTATTTTGGAAACTAAACCCCTCAAGGAATGTAGCAAGGAGTATAGTGAGCCTTAACACCTCACAGGTATTTGACGACTTTACGTTGAAGTTGGACGTGAAAATGAAAAGTTAGATTTTTAACACTAAAATGATGGTGTTACACCAAATTCTTCTTTTTCACAAGGGGTAATAGGAGAAAATGGACCCCAAAATTTGAATCCCAATGTCTCCCGATTAAGAAAATGCTCCATATGTGGACGGTAAGTGCTCTGCTGGCGCACAACAGGTCTCAGAACAGAAGGAGCGCCATTGGATTTTTGGAAAGGGAATTTTGATGAAATTGAAGTCGGGGGCTATGTGCATTTACAAACCTCCCATGGTGCCAGAACAGCAGAAACCCCCCACATGTGACACCATTTTGGAAACTAGACCCCTCCAGGAACATAACAAGGGTTACAGTGATTACTAACACCTCACAAGTTTTTTGAACAGTGGGCCATAAAAGTGAAAATTTAGATTTTTAACACTAAAATGATGGTGTTACTCCAAATTTTTCATTTTCACATGGGGTAATAGTACAAAATGGACCCCAAAATTTGAAGCTGAATTTCACCTGATTAAGAAAACGCCCCATATGTGGACGTTAATGTCTCTGCTGGCGCACAACAGGTCTCAGAACAGTAGGCACGCCATTGGATTTTTGGAAAGAGAATTTTGCTGAAATTGAAGTCGGGGGCTATGTGCATTTACAAACCTCCCATGGTGCCAGAACAGCAGAAACCCCCCACATGTGACACAATTTTGGAAACTAGACCCCTCCAGGAACATAACAAGGGTTACAGTGAGTACTTACACTTCACAGGTTTTTTGAACAGTGGGCCGTAAAATTGAAAAATTAGATTTTTAAGACTGAATTTTTTACACTAAAATGCTGGGGTTACCCAATGTTTTACATTTTCACAAGGGGTAATGGGCGAAACTGGGTTAAAAATTTTGGAGGTCTTTTTCTCCTGACTATGGAAATACATCCACATATGGGGTAATGTGCTGGACGGGCACACAACAAGGCTCAGAAGTCATAGAGGTCTTTTTGAATTTGAGGCCTATGGCATATCAGTAGCTGACGGTTACATACATTCAGAGGAAAATACAAAAATGAAGCACCCACATGTGACACCATTACAGAAAGTACCCACCCTGAGGAATGGGTATAGGGCTAAAGAGGACATTTTGAACGCACGGGTGTTTCCTAAATTTATTTTCCAGGAATGGATGAAGGGTAGCTTTTGAAAATTGCAGTTTTCAACCTATACTCTGCTTCATCTTTCTGGGAACAACTAACATGTGACTCTGAATTGTCGCCTGGAAACACGACAGAGCTCATGAGTGAGAACTCTTCGCATTTGAGGCTAATGTTTGTTACGGACCTAACAGTTACATACATTCAGAGAAAAATACAAGAAAGGAACACCCACTTGTGACACCATTACAAACAGTATACCCCCTAGGGAAGGTGTATAGGAGTGAAGTGGACATTTGGAACAGACGGGGGTGTTCCATAAATTTATTTTCCAGGAATTGATGAAGTGTACTATGGGGGGGGGGGATGAAAATTGCAATTTTAGTACTGATATGCCAATTATATTCCAAGAATGGTGACCCAGAGTATAGCCGAAAGTAAAAATTATGCCGCCCCCAAACCCTATGCTCTGAATCATCATTCTGGGAATGGCCGTCCCTATTCTGTTACCTCAAATGCGCACCCCGCTCAGGTGGGGAGAGAGCGCTGCGCATTCGAGGCAACTGCAAAACCCCAATGCTGTTGACTTTGTGTCCCATGACCCATTTTTTGGGGGAGAAAAAAAAAAAGATTATCAGGGGTATTGAAAAATGGTATTTTTTTTGCAGGGCGGGGGTGTTTCGCTTTAAAATTTTGAAGACAATGTACTCTGGACTGGTACATTGGAGTCGAATTCTGGGGAATTAAAATCAGGAAAAAGGATTAAAATTTAGTGCTCCATGGAAGTGTGATACTCCCTGAAGCAATCCTTAATGCAGAGGCCCGGATGATCGGGACAAGTGTCGCATTGAGTGTTGGTGTCCTTACGAATCCCCCTCTTGCGACACACTCTGCATTTTTTCTGAGATCGTCCCTTCTTTCCATAGTGGGGAACCTCACCTGGAAAGTGTTGGCCGGGGATGATCCGGGGCCCCGAATTCCAGAGGTGCTCTGACTCGCTCCTTTGCAGTCACCAAAGATGAGGGCCTTTAGAACTTCCTCTTGGAATTCCAGGAATGTCTTTGTGTTGCCAGCATACTGGGACAGTACAAAAGAGTTATACATGGCAACCTGTACCATGTAGACCGCAACTTTTTTGTATCATGCCGTGTTTTCTGCATGGCATTTTATGGTTTGAGGAATTGATCAGAAAGATCAACTCCCCCCATATACCGATTGTAGTCCAGGATACAATCGGGCTTGAGGACCAGTCCTATGGTACCTCGCACAGAGACAGGGGTGCTGCCCTTCCCATGAATTGTGGACAGCATAAGGACATCCCTCTTATCCTTATACCAGACCAGCAACAGGTTTTCATGGGAAAAGGCACGGGACTCACCCCGGGGGATAGGAGTCTGCAGGGGATAGGAAGGAAGGCCTCTTTGATTCTTCCAGACTGTCCCACAAGTGAGCGTGGATCTGGCGGCGAGGGATGTGAAGAGAGGGATACTAGTATAAAAGTTATCCACGTAAAGGTGGTAACCTTTATCTAGCAATGGGTGCAAAATGCCTCAAGCGATTTTCCCGCTAACACCCAGAGTGGGGGAACAATCTGGGGGTTCAATGCAGGAATCTCGTCCCTCATACACCATAAACTTGCAAATGTACCCTGAGGTACTCTCGCAAAGTTTATACATCTTCACGCCATACCGCGCTCGCTTGGTAGGGGTGTATTGCCGGAAGCTGAGTCTCCCCTTAAAGCTGATGAGAGACTCATCAATAGCGACCTCCCTTCCAGGGACATAGGCCTCCCAAAATTTGGCCCCAAAGTGATTGATGACCAGCCTGATTTTATACAGGCGGTCATACGCGGGATCAGTTCGGGGGGGACATGCCGCATTATCAGCATAATGCAAACATTTCCGAATGGCCTTGAAGCGGGGACGGGTCATGGCCATACTGTAGAGCGGGGTCTGGTAGAGGACATCCCCGCTCCAGTATTGCCTGACCTTTGGATTCTTAACTAGGCCCATATGCAGCACAAGGCCCCAAAAGGTCCTCATTTCGGCTGCACTGACTGGCCACCAAGCCTAGCTAAAAAGGAGCCCGGTTGTGCGGCGACGAACTGTTGGGTGTACAGGTTCGTCTGCTCAACCATCAGATTGACAAAGTCGTCACTGAAAAAAAGCCTGAAATAGTTCATTTCAGTGAACCCGACAATGTCAATCTTGATTCCTGAGTCTCCAACAAACTCAGGAATCACGTGCTCGTGTTCCGCTGGCTGAGTCCAGACAAGCTCGCCGGTACGGGGCACCAGTAAACTTGGCTGGGGGGCTTGACTAGTATGAGCGCCAGGGGGACTCATACCAGCATGTGGCACAGGGTCAGGAGCAGAGGAGGTTTGCGGCCTCGCTTGGCGGCATCTGCGCTGCCTTGGTGGCTCATCATCAGAACTATATGATGAGGAGGATGAGGAAATAAGGAAGGTGGGGTCTTCCTCGTCCTCTGAGGCGCTTTCAGTGTCGGAGGCAAGTATGGCATATGCCTCCTCTGCTGAAAACGCCCTGCGGGCCATTTCCCTACTCTAATGGGGGGTGAAGTGTGTATATGTGGGGAAAACTTTATTGGTGTGTGTGCTGCGTGTGGTGCGATACTTTTTGCCCTAACCTAACTAAACCTTACCTAACAGAAAAAAATATAAACTAAAAAGGGGGAAAAAACGTAAAAAAAACAAAAACCTTCTAGCGTAAAAAAAGCCCTGCGCCCCCCCCCCCACAAAAAGCGTTTACCTAATCAGTGGTGTGCGCAATGATTAGCACTTAGTGGCGGCAGGGAGCGCAGAAGTCAGTGGGGTTTCCGGCCACTCAGCCCAGAACCGTGGCTGGTGGCACGTACAGACCCCACACAAAATACTCAGGGAAAAAAAAAAAAACGCCTAACCCCGAAAAAATGCACCTGCCTGAACCCCAAAAAACCTGCTGATCAGTGATAAGTCACACACTGTCACACACAGAGGTACGGTCCGTCCACACAGCACAGGCCTGCTGCTGGTGGCACGGACCGACTATTGGTGCAAAAAATAAAATAAAAAAAGCCGCTATAACCCTGAAAAAACGCCTGCACTACAAAAAAAAAACACCGATCAGTACTACAGGACTGATCAGTGGCGGGTGGGCTTTAGCTAACTGTGGCGGACCTCTCTTTCATGGCTAAGAGGGCCTGGCCACACCTTTAGCAAAAAAAAAAAAAAAGGTCTACACCCAAAAGAAAAACACTGGCGCAGACCGCAGTGACCCTGTAGGGCCCGGGTCACGCAGCTGCGGACACGCGGACACCTACAGATGTGCACTGAAAAAAAAAATTATCTTTTTTTTTTTTTTTTTACTCCTAAACTCCTTCCCTGCCTAATCTATAACTGTCCCTAACGCTGCTGTGCCAGGGGGGCAAAGAACAATGCCAGATGGCACTTTTTCACTGTGAGGGGGGATACACAGGACGGAGCTCCGCTCCGATCAGCACCAGATGTAAAATGGTGCTGATCAGAGCAGAGCATCGTACTCCTGCTCTCCTCCCCTCCTCATAAACTGTGATTGGTGTGGTCTCTAAGGCCGCCCAATCATATCTGTACTGCCACCTCCCAGTACTGTACGGATGGTGATTGGTGGTGTATATTACACAACTGATCACCATCCTTATCTGGGTCATCGGGTCACACGTGACCCAGATGACCCAGAATAGCTGCAGATCGCTGGCGTGTATTCGTCTGCGATCTGCCCCGATATGGAGGGTCCTCAGGACCTTCCTCGGCTAAGTGCCAGAATGCCTGCTGAATGATTTCTGCGCGCATCCGGCTCCGATACCCGCCTGGCGAGCGGCGGGGAACGGAATCGTAGCAAATCGCCGGTCTGAATTGACTGAGGATTTGCGCCGATCGTCGATATGGGGGGACCTCAGGACCCCCCTAGGCGATGTGCCGGGATGCCTGCTGAATGATTTCAGCAGGCATCCCGGTCCGGTCCCCACCCGGTGAGCGGCGGGGACCAGAAATGCTCAGGGCGTACACTAAAATGAGTTTTCCACATCCACTATAAATGCTTTAAATTTATGTTAAAAACAGGTCAGAAACTAGACACAGCAATGCAGGGTGGGGACAGCAGGTCACTGCGTGAGGTAAGCCCACTGCTTAATGCTTTGCTCAGCTTGCTTTGTATTGTAATGTGACAGCTTTTATGGTCTTGTTATGCAGTCAGACTGCTGAGATTTGTAATGCACCAAATTGAGACAGCAATGAAGGGGTGGGTCATTGAATTCTTCACATTGCTAAATTCTTTGCTCAGCTTGCTTACTTTTGTATTTGTGACGGGTTTCTGGTTTTGGTAGTTCCTCTAAGCTCTCTCTCTCAGCTTTCTTTCCAAAATGCAGTGCATAGGGTTTATTTAGCCTCTTAAACCCACCCTATGCTGTCTCCTGGGGAGCTGTTTATTGCATATGGCAAGCAATAATTGGCTAACCTGCGGTCATGTGTTCTTGTTGCTAGCTACATGGTATACTGGGCTATCCTGAGATCATCTCAGTGTTCTTATTACTTCCTCCTATCATTCTGGTGCCAAAACACAATAGCAATGATGCTAGGCTTGTGGGAGCTGAGCCTATCAAAGAGAGTCTTATCGAGAGTCCTGCAAGACTATTTTACTCTAAAGTTCTGAGTGACATTGCTCTAAAGTCATCTTACTCATCTCTAATTATGAATGGTGCCTTGTTCCCTAAGAGAAAGCATTTACTTGTGTCTTGCCTTGACGTGTATCTGACCCCTTGCTACAAATCCTGACCTTGCTCCTGTGCCACCTGCCTTCTATCCTCCTGCTAAGTGACCTGACCTTGCTTCATTGCCGCCAGCCCTGACCTTCTGCCTGTCCTGACTTTGTCTGTGCCTCATCCTTCCTGTAACACTTTATACCTCAGCTGCCTGTGGGGACGAGTCGTATCAGGGGTAGCGACCTTAGACTCAGCTCCCTGGTACGGCCCATGCCATCATCCTCACAGGTCAGTGGATCCACCTCACCACGGCCGTTATAGTAATGGACATGCTTAGGAAGGATCCTGAAGCTAAATGGCTGTGTTCTAAGTCAACCATAATGTTGTGGCTATCTTTTTGTGAAATGGCTATTTCCTGTTGGAGTTCCCTCCCTACAACTATGACTCCCATGATTCCTTCTCTGTAAGTGTGAGGTCACATTTCTTCTTCCCACACATCAGCCACCTTACTCATTGAAACACATCTGTGCTCCCTTCCATGCAATAGACCAGTGTTTTCTAACCAGGGTGCCTCCAGCTGTTGCAAAACTACAATTCCTTGCAGAATGATATCCATCCCACCCAGAGGTAACTCCACCCGTTAAAGCAAAAACAGGCTCCCTATCATCAGATGTAATGTCTTGGGCCACACTGCAACCTGGGAAAACCTGAAACAACACTCATTTTGTGAATTGTGAAACCACAATCAAACACAAGTACATACACTATATTATGAACTATGCTAACTTTACAGTCCCTGTCGTACAGTCAAATAAAAAAAAATCTAGAATACCCATTTAAGTATTTATTTTAGAAAGACATTTTTTTCTTGTCTTCAAATATGGCAATCAGAATAAAACCTGAATTACCAACCCCTCTCCAGGTTTTTGAACTATTTAATGAGTTCACCATTACAACTTTCTCTGGTCCTCTGGCACACTGTTTCATAGTATCACTGCTTTTACAGGAAAGAATCCCCTTCTGTGTTTGGGTAAAAACTTTTTTCCTATAGCTTTAGATGTCACCCTTGATATCCCACACAGTAGAGTGGTCAGTTAAGAGGGTTGGGAAAGAGTAGGTAGGTCCCCCCCCCCCCCCATTAGGTAGATAGGTTGTTCCAGTAGGTAGACAGGTCTATTCAGGTAGTTTTTTTCCCCATTATGCAGGTGCCCCAAGTAGGTAGATCCCCCCAGAGATAGTTTAGTGGCCCCCTGTAGGTAGTTCCCCAAGTGATAGTTGCCCCATGTAGGTAGATCTCCCTTGATTTCTGTCCCCTGTAAGTAGACCCCCCCCTAGAGATAGCTGCTTCCTGAAGTTAGACCTGCTAGATTTCTTCCCCTGTAGGTAGACTACCCCCCTACATTGCTGCCCCCTGTAGGTAGCCCCCCACATAGCTGCCATCTGTAGGTGGACCCCCGTATATATAGCTGATCCGTATATCCCCCCCCCCCTAGATTTCTGTGCCCTATAAGTAGACCCCCCCCCCCACACACAGAAATACAAAACAGACTCCATTTAATTACCAATAAAAAATCTGGGAATTGACAATATCAGGAAGAGTGAGGAAGACCATGCTACTGCCCGTGCAAAACTGATTTACTTCCCCATACCCCCGTTCCTGTAGATCATCACAAGACAGTGACTGGGGGCATGTCAATGAAACCTGGAGAGGTAGATCTGACACGTTCACTTTCAATGAATTTTTCTTCTTTTGTTTCTTCTCTCTTTTGTTTATTCCTCTGGGTTGTTTATTTATTTTATTTTTTTTTATCTGGAAGCAATCAATGTCTATTCTCTCTCTGGTTGACAAATTCTAATATATTTAATTTAGTTGCTTTTGGTATAACATGTAATTCTACGGTGAACCTGTTTTATTTATTGTCTATTATTTCCTAAATGATCACAGTAGTAGCTATCTCTTAGATATGCTGTGCACCTATAGTTATGTAGTTATTAGTTTACTGAAGACAAATAAGTTATAAAGTTCTTAGTGGCTGGCAGTTATAATTACAATAAAATAAGCAATGCCAAAACTAATACAGGATTCAGATTATAACCAGCAACAATGAAATTCCAGTTGAGTAAGAAACTACACAAAATACAGATTGTGCACCCTAGGCATGTAGGATTTTTTCCTTTTTTGTGGATTTATTCTAAAAGCTTCATAATCTCCAGGGCTGGATTCCTGGGATACAAGAGTTTTTAATCCAGGCAGTAACATTGTAGAAAAATGCCAAATCCATAATCCGCAAGGGTTTTGCATGTTTTCACTTAGGAAAACAATGTCCCATTTATTGCAATTTTCTGTGCTCACATATACAGACTCCTTCTCCCAGGTATCTTATGAGAAGGCTTCTAACGGATGTATGGCTCAGATCTTGTTTCAGTAAGGCTAAGTTTCCACTTGTTTTTTTTTCTGGCAGTTTTTGAGCCAAAGTCAGAAGTGGATCCATAAGGGAGGAGAAGTATAAGCCCTTCCTTTATAGGTCCTATTCCTATTGAATACACTTCTGGCTTTGGCTCAAAAACTGCAGTGGCAGTATTCCAAAAACTGCCAGAAAAAAAACCAAGTGGAAACTTATCCTAAGGGTTTAGCAAATGGTTAATATAATGTTCAAATCTGCCAAGTATTCTGAATATCATATAACCAATGTAATAATTGATCACAGCAAGTCAGCAGCTTAGACTTACCTGTGTTTTCAGGCATGTCTACACAATAAACTTACTATTGCTGCTATCTTGTGTTTATTATAAGCGCAAGGTGTGTTGGGGAAACACAATTAGTTCTACCTGCACATATAATTTTTACAGACTGGCTCGCAAACTCCATTCTAGATTGTCCCAAAGATGTTCAGGGTGGATGAGGTAAGAGCTGTGTGCAAGCCAGTCAAGCTCTTTCACACCAAACTCACCCAACCATGCCTTTAACTCCTTAAAGTGGGTACTCCACTGGAAAAATATTGTTTTAAATAAGCTGGTGCCAGAAAATGTAACAGATTATTTGTAAATGACTTCTATTTAAAAATCTTAATCCTTCCAGTACTTATCAGCTGCTGTATGTTCCAGAGAGAGTTCTTTTCATTGTTGAATCTCCTTTCTGTCTGACCACAGTGCTCTCTGCTGACACCTCTGTCCATTTTAGGAACTGTCCAGAGTAGGAGCAAATCCACATAGCAAACCTATCCTGCTCTGGACAGTTCCTGACATGGTCAATGGTGTTAGCAGAGAGCACTGTGGTCAGACAGAAAGGAAATTCGAAAGAAAAGAATCTCCTGTGGAGCATACAGCAGCTGATAAGTGCTGGAAGGATTAAACATTTTAAATAGAAGTAATTTACAAATCTGTATAACTTTCTAGCACCAGTTGATATAAAAAAAAATTCCAGCGGAGTACCCCTTTAAGGACAATGTACGTAAATGTACGTCCTTATGCCCTGGTACTTAACACACCAGGACATCATTTACGTCCCAATCAGCATTCGGTCTATGAGTTTGCTTCATAGACTGCGAGTGACAACTGCTTTCAGCAGCTGTACACTCAGTGAAGGACATTGGCAGTCATTAACTCCTTAATTGCAGTGATCTTAAGAGTTGCAATGACAGCTGCCCTGTCCAATCTGCACTTTCACAACATATATGCAGGGCTCCGATTGGTTTACACGGCCCCTTCACCTGCTCCATGCTGGTCCCGGGTCCGACCTGCTGATAGAGTCTGCCGATGGTATCTATTAACATTTTAATTGCCCAGCCTATATAACAACTGCTCTTCCATATCCTCTCTGTGTTTTTTTTTCTTTTCTCCTTTGGGACAGGTGGTATCTGGGAAAGGTGGATACTTTTATTTTCTTTTTATTTTGTCTCTTTAACTCTTTGCTTGCATGGTCATATTCATTGTTATTATTTTAACTTTCTTTCTGGCTCCTGTTACAAACAGCCGTGACTCAGAAGGTCTGGTGACATTTTTAAGTTTTATATGGCTTACTGTGAATTTTCTTTTACATTCTGTGTCCTTCTGTTGTGTCTAACAGTAAAGAGAAACAGAAAAACTCCAACATATCAAGTGCACACCCACAAAACATATGTAGACAAAAATGGTATATGTATCTTTATTGATCAAAGTTATAATAATGAAAAAGATAGACAATTAAAAACACTTAAAAGGCTCAAAAAACTTATGAGCTGTACACACAAAAACAAGAGGGGGCTAGCAAGCACACCCTCGAGTTGGCACAAGTCACAATATAGGGTGATTGTAAACAGACAATTCTGGTCATATCTGTACTAAGTTTGCTTTGTCAAGTGGTTGGTAGTAAGCCACTTGTATAGTGGGGGCCACTTAAAGTATTTAGTTGGTGCTAGACAAGCTGGTCTTGTTTCGCTTTGTACCACTGTGAATAAAGTTGTATTTTTGGGGGGCAATAAACTGCAGAAGCCATGCATTTGAATTGTGTCACAGTCTTAGACTGATGTTGCCATTTGCCCACCTTTACCGACCCAAACTCCCACAATATATATTGTATGGGCCTACTACCACTCCACCTTGTGTGAGCCCTATGCTGTCAGACTTTAGAATCTTAGCAGGTATAGCCCAGTTAGTCCCAAAATGGGAGACTGCCTTGTATTTAAGCTTTTAGTTAGGCTGCGCTAACATCACAATAAGTGCCTCCGATGCATGGATACGATTTCTAAAGTTCAAAACAGCTGAAATTGTATCTGTGCACAGACAGGCACTGAATATGTACAAATGCATTAACTTCGATGGGGCAACGGACCTGATCACAGTCAGCTAGTGACTATAATCGGGTCATTTTCTAAGCACATGTGATTTTCTACTCTGACAAAAAATCGTGGCAGAACACAGTGCTCTCACCACTGTCCATTTCAGGAACTCTCCAAAGCAAACCCCCATAGCAAACCTCTCCTGCTCCGAACAGTTCTTGACACAGACAGAGGAGGCAGCAGAGAGCACTGTGGTCAGACTGCAAAGAACTAAACAACTTTCTCTGGAGCATACATCAACTAATAAGTACTGGAAGGCTTAAGATTTTTTAATAGAGATAATTTGCATATCTATCTTTCTGGCATTAGTTGATTTGAAAACATATTTATTCCTCCGGAGTACCCCCTTAACCTGTTTAGGACACGGCCTATGCGCCCTGGTACTTAAGGACGCAGGGCGTACTTGTATGCCTTGGTCCTGTTACTGGGGTTTGAAGCGTGCTCACGAGCTAAGCATGCTTCAAACCCAGTGGGTCCTGACTGCTATCAGCAGCCAGGACCCAGGGTTAATGTCGGGACCCGCCGATCAGGCTGACGACCGACATTAACCCTTTAGACGCCGTGATCAAAGTTGATTGCAGCGTCTAAAATGAAAGTAAAATGATCCCAGCAGCTCTGCAGAGCTGATCGGGACCATCGCGGTGAAACGGGAGAACAGCGGGAGGGCCCTTACCTGCCTCCTCGCTGTCTGATCTGCCCTCTGTTGCTCCAGCCAGGCTCTGCAGACTGGAGCAGCAGATCACTGATAACACTGATCAATTCTATGATATAGCATAGCACTGAACAGTATATACCGTATTTATTGGCGTATAACACGCACTTTTTAGGCTAAAATTTTTAGCCTAAAGTCTATGTGCGTGTTATACGCCGATACCGCCCCAGGAAAGGCAGGGGAGAGAGGCCGTCGCTGCCTGCTTCTCTCCCCCTGCCTTCCCTGGGGTCTAGAGCCCTGCTGCCGGCCCTTCTCACCCCCTGGCTATCGGCGCCGCTGCCCGTTCTGTCCCCCTGACTATCGGTACCGGCGCCGACAGCCAGGGGGAGAGAAGGGGCAGCGGCACCCATTGCCGGCGCCGCTGCCCCGTTGCCTCCCCCCATCCCCGGTGGCATAATTACCTGAGTCGGGTCCGCGCTGCTCCAGGCCTCCGGCGTGCGTCCCCTTCGTCGTTGCTATACGCTGCACGGCGCGGCGCATGACGTCAGTGCGCCGTGCCGTGCATAGCAACGACGCAGGGGACGCACGCCGGAGGCCTGGAGCAGCGCGGACCTCACCCAGGTAATTATGCCACCGGGGATGGGGGCAGGCAACGGGGCAGCGGCGCCGGCAATGGGTGCCGCTGCCCCTTCTCTCCCCCTGGCTGTCGGCGCCGCTTCTCTCCCCCTGGTTATCAGCGCCGGCAATGGGGCGCCGGTACCGATAGTCAGGGGTACAGAACGGGCAGCGGCGCCGATAGCCAGGGGGAGAGAAGGGCCGGCAGCAGGGCTCTAGACCCCAGGAAAGGCAGGGGGAGAGAAGCGGGCAGCGACGGCCTCTCTACCCCTGCCTTTCCTGGGGGTATATCGGGGTATACACGCAAACACGCGCACCCTCATTTTACCATGGATATTTGGGTAAAAAACTTTTTTATACGGTACATTCAAAAGATTGCATGGTATAGCCCTGTCACGATGCCGGCTGGCAGGAGGTGGATCCTCTGTGCCAGAGAGGGATTGGCGTGGACCGTGCTAGTGGACCGGTTCTAAGTCACTACAGGTTGTCACCAGAGCCCGCCGCAAAGCGGGATGGTCTTGCTGCGGCGGTAGTGACCAGGTCGTATTCACTAGCAACGGCTCAACCTCTCTGACTGCTGAAGATAGGCGCGGTACAAGGGAGTAGACAGAAGCAAGGTCGGACGTAGCAGAAGGTCGGGGCAGGCAGCAAGGATCGTAGTCAGGGGCAACGGCAGGAGGTCTGGAACACAGGCTAGGAACACACAAGGGAATGCTTTCACTAGGCACAAGGGCAACAAGATCCGGCAAGGGAGTGCAGGGGAAGTGAGGTATATATATGGAGTGCACAGGTGAACACACTAATTAGAACCACTGCGCCAATCAGCGGTGCAGTGGCCCTTTAAATCGCAGAGACCCGGCGCGCGCGCGCCCTAGGGAGCGGGGCCGCGCGCGCCGGGACAGGACCGACGGAGAGCGAGTCAGGTACGGGAGCCGGGGTGCGCATCGCGAGCGGGCGCCACCCGCATCGCGAATCGCATCCCGGCTGGAGGCAGTATCGCAGCGCACCCGGTCAGTGGATCTGACCGGGGCGCTGCAGTAACGAGGATGAGGCGAGCGCTCCGGGGAGGAACGGGGAACCGGAGCGCTCGGAGTAACAAGCCCCCTATGGGAACTAAAGAATAAATAAAGTGTAAAAAATAAATAAATAAAAAAGTGAATAAAAGTGAATGAACCCCTTCCTAATAAAAGCATGAATCCCCCCTTTCTAATTTTTTATATTAAATAGTGTAATAAAAAATTTGAATAATCATATGTGGTACCGCTGCATGCAAAAAGTCTAAAATTGTGCATTTTTGGTCACTTCATATACCATAAAAAATTTATAAAAAACGATCAAAAAGTCCCATTAAAACAAAAGGTATTGTTTAAAAACTACAGACCACGGCGCAAAAAATGAGCACTCATATAGCCCGTATGTGGAAAAACAAAAAAGTTATAGGAGTCAGAAGATACTAAATTTGCTGCATGTAGTTATAATTTTTTTTAAGTTGTACAATAAAATAAAACCTACATAAATTGGGTATCCCTGTAACCGTAATTCCACCTCACAAATACGTTTTTTTTTATTTTGTTTCGCAGCAGATTGTTATAAAATAAGTGATGTCATTACAAAGTACAATTGGTGACGCAAAAAACAAGTTCTTATATGGGTCTGTAGGTGCAAAATTTTAATCTGTCCGCTTCCTTCCTCCTCGACGTCCGATTGTCGCTCTATTGCTCCATGCCTGAGATCCAGGCTGGAGCAGGAGAGCACCGATAACACTGATCAATGCTATGCTATAGCATAGCATTAAACAGTGTACGCAATCAGAAGATTGCATGTTATAATCCCCTATAGGGGCTATAAACCTGTAAGAAATTTATTTATTTTTTTTATAAATTAAACCTTTCCTTAATAAAAGTTTGAATCACCCCCCTTTTCCAATTTAAAAAAAATGTAAACAAAAATAAATATAAACATATGTGGTATTGCCGCATATACAAATGTCTGAACTATAAAAATACAATGTTACTTGAACCGCACGGACAATGGTGTACACGTTAAAAAAAGTGTCACATTGTATACCCTAAAAAAAATTATAAAAAGAGATCAAAAAGTCCCATCAAAACAAAAACCGATGGTACCGATAAAAACTTCAGATCACGGCGCAAAAAAATAGCCCTGATACCGCCCCATATGTGAAAAAAGAAAAAAAGTTATAGGGGTCAGAATAGGACATTTTTAGACGTTCTAATTTTCGTGCAAAAAGTTATAATTTTTTAACAGTAGTAAAACAAAATCAAACCTATATAACTTGGGTGTCATTTTAATCGTATGGACCTACAAAATATAAATAAGTGCCATTTTTACTGAAAAGTGCACTGCATAGAAACTGAGGCAGCCAAAAGTTACAAAATGGCTTTTTTTTTTTGTCCCACCTAAATTTTTTTGGGTTTCGTCGTAGATTTTTTGGTAAAATGATTGCTGTCATTACAAAGTAAAATTGTTAGCGCATAAAACAAGCACTCATATGGGTCTGTAGGTGGAAAACTGGAAGCGTTATGATTTTTAAAACGTGAGGAGGAAAAAACGAAAGTGCAAAAATGGAAAAGTCCTTAAATGGGCACTGTCACCAACTTTTTTTTTTTTTATATGTTGTAGTACTTATGTACTACAACATATCTCTAATATAGATTCATTATATTTTTTTAAAATTAAAAATAGTGTATTTTATATTTGAAAACTGGCCACTAGGGGTCTTCCTCCTAGTTGTCGGCTGCAGCCTGCCGTGACGTCACGACTGAATTAGGACCGATGCCGGCCGGGCAATCGGTCCTAATTCAGCCAGTCTGCACTCGCTCCCTGCCTGTAAATCAGACGGGCGGGAGCGAGCGTTGTGAACAACGGGGCTGCGCTCATTGGCTGCCTGGCCTCGCAGCTGCCTCATTGGCTGCCTGCCCCCGGCATTTACAGTCTGGAGGCAGCGCATTACTGAATCTCCGTGCTGTGCTGATACAACAGGACTGTACATGTCCTGTACGGGTAAGTGAGATCTTATTTCACTTACCCGTACTTTGTTTCGGTCCCGGGTGTCGACGGTGAGCACGGCAGGTGGGTGATGCTCCTATACTCCTCCATGGATAACACTACACTGCTAAACAGGGAGGAGGAGACCCCGGAGCAGCCTGCCTGCCTGCCATGCTATTGGCCGCTCATCCATGAGACAGGAGCGCAGCATAGAGCGCATAGATGAGGTTAGGGCGGAAGTCGGCGCCCAGCAGGCATCAGTGACGTCGTGCCTGCTGGGGAAGTCGGCTTCCTCCAGAGCTAGACAGACAGGCAGAAGATGAGACATTTATAAGGTAGAATTTATTTTTTAAAGGCAGGGAGGGGGTTAGGGATAGATTAGAAATAGGTAGGAACAGAAAAAAAAATTCAGATGTGGGAGCTACTCTTTAAGGGGTTAAAATAGACAGAGTGAGAGAAATCTCTTCCAGGTTACCATTCACTTGATGTTGTTGTGTAATAAAGACAACTTATAAAGCTTTAATGTAATTAACCTCTTGGGGACGCAGGGAGTATGCATACGCCCTGCATCCATGATCCTCAAGGACTCAGGGCATACCTGTACGCCCTGGTCCCGTTTATCATGTTTAAATCGTTCTCACTAGCAGAGAACGGGTTAAACCCAAAGGGTCCGGGTTGCAACGGGCAGCCAGGACCCACAGCTAATGCCGGGCACGGCCGATCGGGCCGATGTCCGGCATTAACCCTTTAGACGCCACGATCAAAGTTGTCTAAAATGAAAGTCAAAGAATCCCGGAGCTGATCGGGACTATCGTTACAAAATCGCAATGTCGCGATCAGCTTACCGGATGACGGGAGGTTTCTCACCTGCCTCTCCGTTGTCCGATCGGCCATCTACTGCTCCATGCCTGCCCAGCAGAGTGCCGGTTACACTGATCAGTGCTTTGCAATGGCAGAGCACTGATCCGTATATGCAATCAGAAGATTGCATGTTTTAGCCCCCTATGGGTTAAAAAAAAAAAAGTTCATTAACCCCTTCCCTATTGAAAGTTTAAATCACCCCCCTTTTCCCATTTTTTAAATAAAATAATGTAATAAAGAATAAAAATGTGGCATCGCTGCATGTGTAAATGTCCGAACTATTAAAATATTAGGTTAACTAAACCACACGGTCGATGGCGTACACGTAAACAAATACCAAAGTCCAAAATTGTGCATTTTTGATCACTAACATTGTGCATTTTTGATCACTTCATATATCATAAAAATATTAATAAAAAGCGATCAAAAAGTCCCATCAAAACAAAAATGGTACCTTTAAAAACAACAGATGACTGCGCAAAAAATTAGACTTCATACCGCCCCATATACGGAAAAATAAAAAAGTTATAGGGGTCATAAGGTGCCAATTTTAAACATACTAATTTTGGTGCATGTAGTTTATAACTTCAAGTATTAAAATAAAATAAAACCTACATAAATTAGGTATCTTTGTAACTGTATGGACCTACAGAATAAAGATAATGTGCCATTTTTACCAAATATTACACTGTGTAGAAACGGGAGCCCCGAAGTGTTACAAAATGGTGTCTTTTTTTTATTTTTATTTCACCCCACAAATAATTTGTTTGGGTTTCCCCGCAAGTCATAAAATAAGTGATGTCATTGCAAAGTACAATTGGTGACGCAAAAACAAGCCTTTATATGGGTCTGTAGGTGCAAAATTGAAAGCGTTATTTTTTTTTTTTTTAGAAAGGGAGGAAAAAGCAAAAATGCTAAAACGAAAATTTGCTGAGTCCTTTAGGTGAAAATAGGCTGAGTACCTAAGGGGTTAAAACGGTGCGGCCACCGGTTTACGATCCCTGATAGAAAAAAAAGAATAATAATCCCAAATGTTCTGGTGCAAAATCGTTCAGGAATGATGGTGTAATTGCTGATACTAGATGTTCACACCAAAATATTTATTCAGACATAGATAACCACATACGTGTCTATGTTGGAATACATATTTTGGTGTGACAACCTTTGGCTGGGTGGGCATGCTGGGAGTAGTAGTTTTGCACCCTGGTTGGGAAACTGACTTAAATGGGCACTGTCACCAACTTTATTTTTTGATATGTTGTAGTACTTATGTACTACAACATATCTCTAATATACTTTTATTATTTTTTTTTTATTAAAATGCTTTAATTTACATTTGAAAACCGGCCACTAGGGGTCTCCCTCCTAGTGGCCGTCACGCCTGAAAAAGGACTGATGCGGTCGGTCCTTTTTCATTCAGTCTGCGCTCGCTCCCTGCCTGTCAATCAGACAGGCAGGGAGCGAGCGCATTGGCTCCCCGGCCACTGGCTGGGAGGCCACTCCTCCCGCACATCGCCGCCGCTGCCTCGTCGCCGCCGCTGTCCCTGCACGCCCGCTGCCAGACTCTGCAGTAAGTGTAATGAGGGAACAGGGTATGCGGGAGGGGGGTTTGTGATGGAGGGAGCGGGGTATGGTGTGGGGGGAGGGAGACGGAGGGGACGGGCTAGCGTTGCATGTAACTAACTAATAGTTTATCTACACAGGGTGCCTCCAGCTGTTTCAATACTACAACTCCCAGCATGCCCTGACATCCAATAGATGTCAGGGCAAGCTAGGAGTTGTAGTGGTGAAACAGCTGGAGGCACCCTGTGTAGATGAACTAAGGGCGGAAGTCCCCCCCCAGCAGGCATCAGTGACGTGGTGCCTGCAGGGGAAGTATGCCTGGTAGTGAGCACACTGCCAGGCAGACAAAAGTTATTTTTAATATAGTAAAAATAAAAATTAAAAGCAGGGAGGGGGTTAGGGATAGATTGGCAATAGGCAGGGACAGAAAAAAAAATAGGATGGTGGGAGCTACCCTTTAAGTCCAGAGAGTGAGGAGATCCGATGGGGCCCCAGTAGAACCCTCCCGGGGGGCCCCAGCAGAAGCCTCCCGGGGGGGGGCCCCAGCAGAACCCTCCCGGGGGGCCCCAGCAGAACCCTCCCGGTGGGGCCCCAGCAGAAGCCTCCCGGTGGGGCCCCAGCAGAACCCTCCCGGGGGGCCCCAGCAGAACCCTCCCGGGGGGCCCCAGCAGAACCCTCCCGGTGGGGCCCCAGCAGAACCCTCCCGGGGGGCCCCAGCAGAACCCTCCCGGGGGGCCCCAGCAGAACCCTCCCGGTGAGCCCCTGAGGTGCCTTGTTCCGTGGTGTCCTGTAGGTGGCATGGCTATGTCTTGGGAAGGATTGAGCCAGGCTGAATCCAAGGATAGGAGGAGAATGGGGAGGGAGGGGCTGGCAGCAGCGCCCGCACTAGGCTCAGCTCCTGCCTGCTCACAGATGATAATGGCGACAGGCGCAGCACCGGGATTTCTCCGCCACACATAGCCATACACTGGGCGCTGCTTGGTACCGGGATGGGCTTTCTTACCCGGGGGGATATTCTTCTTCCCGCCACCACCAGGCGACATCTGCAGCAGCGCTCTGGGGACTCCCATAAGCACTTGATCTGAGGCGGATTGTGTGGCCCCGGGGCGGCGGTGGCTTCTTATGCGCGGTCCTCCTGGGTGGCTGATCGGATGATAAAATGTCGGATAGCAAGGTGAAAGTGGCGGTCAGGGTCCGGCCCGTGAACCGGAGAGGTAATAGGAACAGGCTTCTACCAGGGAGGGAGCTGCTAAACTCTGGAGGAGTGCGGAAAGTAACCCGTGCGGTGCCAGGGAGCGGGGCTGACCTCTGTCACATGCACGGGGCACCGGGGAGTCTGCTGTGTGCTCACGGGGGGCACCTTCACCCTCCTCCGCCTCATTATTAGTGGGTGAAGAAAACTTTGTGAAGTTTATGGAAGCGGTTAACCCTTGCCACCCTTTATAGTCTGGCAGGTGATAGGTCCTCTGGGTGATGGCAGACACCCTATTACCCTTCATTCTCCTTTTCACATTAATACTTACCCTAGGCACAATGCCACAAGTGGATGGTCAATGCCCACATTCCCTCAGCACTGGCAGTGCCCCTGTAACACCATTTCAAACAACTGCATTCCACTTTATGCCACTTTATTATAGTCCCCCATTGTGGTGGGCACATTGAGTCACATAGGGTAAGTCACTCCATCCATGAGCAATCCCATAACCCAGTGTTTCCCAAATAGGGTCCTTTCTATTGCAAAACTACAACTCCCAGCATGCCCGGACAGCCGTTGGCTGTCCGGGCATGCTGGTAGTTGTAGTTTTGCAACAGCTGGAGGCAACTTGGTTGGGGAACACTGGCATAACCACTTAAGTCACCTACAAAGAACCATAGCAGGCACCCTATGTATAGCAGGGAAGCTTTTCATCATGCCCTCCTGTAGTGCCAGGAGAAGAGATACAATCTCATGCCAATCACGGGCACTTGGGTAGTTCACTGTCCATTATGGGTTATGGGAAAGTTACTGAACTTGTTCCACTCTTGGGACGTCTTGGCAGAAAGAGGAATTGCAAGCAGGGGATGAAGTGCTGTATTGTCAATGGTCTTGGGGCTCGGATCTGTAACCAACAATTCTTTGATTTAGAGCTGGATCTGAATACAAAATGCATTGTGGAGATGGAAGGCAACCAGACGGTGCTGCATCCTCTACCCGCCAACAACAAGCAAGGAGGAGAGAACAGGTAACACCCCTCTGGCCTGGAAACTGGTCCTGGATTGCTTAGGGGCTTAGAAGGCTATTGCAGGTGCTGGAACAGAATGGAGGAAATCATTTGCTGTGCTTGTGGGAGAAACAGATTTTGTGACGATCTCTTACCGTATACAGTGGTCCCTCAAGTTACAATATTAATTGGTTCTGGGGTGACCATTGTATGTTGAGACCAGAACTCTATGGAAACCTGGTAATTGGTTCTGAAGCCCCCAAAATGTCATCCAAAAATAGGAAAAAGTGAGATTAAAGATAAATAAGTAGATAACTAATACAGATATAGCAAATCCTTACATATAAAAGTAAGAAAGATCTGCTGGGAGCTGTAAATCACTGTCTATTTCAGTGTTTCCCAAACAGGGTGCCTCCAGCTGTTGCAAAACTACAACTCCCAGCATGCCCGGACAGCCAAAGGCTGTCCGGGCATGCTGGGAGTTATAGTTTTGCAACAGCTGGAGGCAACCTCTTTGGGAAACACTGGTCTATGTAGAGGACAGGAGCTTCTTCAGGGTCCTGTACAGAACACACAATGTCCTAAAAAAAGGAAAATGGAGCCGCCGTCACCTGATGCCCAAAGGAGAAGCTAACCCTGGCACAGGTAACGAGTACAGAATATGTAATACCTCCCTGTACTGTAGGGGGCGCTACCAGACACCAGTCAGTGCATGGACCCTCACCTGATGCCCAAAGGAGAAGCTAACCCTGGCACAGGTAAACAGTACAGAACATGTAATACCTCCCTGTACTGTAGGGGGCGCTACCAGACACCAGTCAGTGCATGCACTTTAGTAATACAGGGGTTTTACCAGTGAAATATCCATTCTGATTGGTCGGTTCTTCCAGCCATTGACACGTTTCACAGATTCCATAGCATTGTATGTTGTGTCTGGATTCAAGTTACAGTGATCCAGAAAAGACCATTGTATGTTGAAACTATTGTATGTTGAGGCCATTGTAAGTTGAGGGATCACTGTATATTTTTGAAAGTTTTTTCCTGTCTGTGGTTGCACATTTTGTGTTGTTATTTTGCCTAATGGGCTGTCAGGAACATAAATACTACGACTGTCAGACGGAGCTTATTACTGGTATACCTTTTCATTGCTTGTCTGCGCAACAGTCCACGTCAAGGTGACTGGTGAAAATAGATGCACCAACTGATACAAAAAGAAATATAGGAATGCAGAAATATGATGCTCACACATTATGAAGGTGGCCTAAAATAATGGAGGCTCTGGAAACCGTTATCTAGCTGGCACCTTTTGTTTCTTTATAAATTGCTTTTAGTGAAAATTTTAAAAATTCACAATATTTTAGGCAGAGTCTTTGCAAAAAGTAGATATTACAAAATTTCAATTCACCCAAAGTGCACCTTCTACGGACGCGCGCGACACTCTCCAAGCTGTAGGAAGTCTTCACCCCCATGTCCAGGCTTCCTTCAGTACATGAACCTTCCCCTCCATGTACCTCAACTAGTGCAGGCAAGAAGTAGAGCTTTTGCCTATAAAGGCACGTTCAGACATGGCAGATTTGTTGGAGATTTTCCTTGTGGATTCTGCACTGAAACACTGCCTTAAATGGGCACTGTCAGATATAAAAAACTTTTTATATGTTGTACATCTTGGCAAAACAATAGTTTTTCTAATATACTTCTTTAAAAATTGTTCACATTTTATTAAAGAAAACTGCCTTTGAAAATCCCACCACTAGGGGTCCTCATACCTCCTTTAGACACTGATGAGCCCCACAGCTGCATGAGTGTGTCCAAGGGTCATGGACATGAGATGGCTGATTGACAAGGCTGCAGGAAGAAAGTAGCCTGCAGCAACACTGCTTTAACAAGTTTTACCAAACATGCGCCTCCAGCTGTTGCAATACTACAACTCCAAGCATGCCTGGACAGTCAAAGGATGTCTGGGCATGCTGAGAGTTGTAGTTTGCAAAAGCTGTAGGCACACAGCTGAAGGCAACGTTGCTGCAATAAAGAGTTATCCAAACACTGTACCTCTAACTATTCCAAAACTACAAGTCCCATCATTACAGGAGTGGCAAAGGATGATACACATAAATAACATAGGAATCCACTGTACTGTTAGCACTAAACCTTTGCACTTATTTCAGAAGATGTAAGTTATCCACACACAATCTTCAATTATCAACCAGAGAGGAAAGGGTTACAGAGCAGGGCTGCCAGGCTCCCAAGAGCAGTGAGTCAGCACAGTGAGGGATGGGGAGGAGTCATCACAGTGCAGGCAAGATAAGGACACGCCCCCTCCCTCTGGAAAGATGAGAAAGACATTGAGCAGCTGTAATATGCTATTTTTAGTGAAATATGGATGATTGAGACATAAATTTATATGTACATGATCAGTATGAGGTACTGAGTAACATATAACAGTTTTTTTTTTGGGGGGGGGGGATCTGACAGGTACGCTTTTAATTAATGGGAACTTGTCAGCTGTTTCATGCTGTCCGCACCACAGGAAGCATGATACAAAGACAAGATCAGTTATCACATCTATGGTTTACTTTAAAACACTTCAGCATTTAAGAGAAAATCATAGGTTCAAAACTATCCAGGAATAGGCTGGCTAGTCATCTGGGTGGACACAGATGGCTTCTCCCTGTCCTGCCAAGCTTGATTCCCAGGTCTTTCCTTATGTGTTTGTAGGGAGTGATCTATCCTTCAAGGCCGGTGTGGCTGGAAGAAGCTGTCAGGGACAACCCTGATGACTCGGAGCCCCGTTCCTGAATGGATTTAAACCTAGGATTTCTCTGAAACATTTGTTGTGATAACGCCTGTGGAATGGGCAACACGAAACTGTTGACAGATTTTCATTAAAGGGGTACTCCACCCCTAGACATCTTATCCCAGATTCAAAGGATAGGGGATAAGATGTCTGATCGCGGGGGTCCCGCTGCTGGGGACCCCCGCAATATAGCATGCGCCACCCACCTGTTTCTTGTCTGGAAGCGCTGGAGGGTCTGGGTCCCGTCCACGGGAACGGAAGTCCGTGACGTCACGACTGGACCCGTGTGACATCACGCCCCGTCCCCTCAGTGCAAGTCTATGGGAGGGGGCGTGACGGCCGTCACGCCCCCTCCCATAGACTTGAATTGAGGGGACGGGGCGTGACGTCACACAGGGGTCGAGTCGTGACATCACGGACTTCCGTGGTCGGGACCCAGACCCTCTAGCGCTTCCAGACAAGAAGCAGGTGGGTTCCGCATGCTATATTGCGGGGGTCCCCAGCGGCGGGACCCCCGCGATCAGACATCTTATCCCCTATCCTTTGGATAGAGGATAAGATGTCTAGGGGTGGAGTACCTCTTTAAAGGGGTCGAATATGCATTGCTGTCGGTGGTAACGGCGCATGTCTAATCCTGAGTCAGTTGGCGTCTTCTGTTCATGAAATGTTCCCCAGGAAATTTCTCTGAGCAGACATTCCGTAGGTTCAGTGCACCCTAAAAAAGGTAATAACTCACTGAACAACCCACAGCTTCAATGTAATGTCACATGACCGTGTCGAGAGGGACTAAGAAGTGTACAGAATTGCAGGGGACACAGGAAGTATCAGTACATGTTTAGTAGGGGATCGGTATATTGAGTGGCTTACTCGTACTGTCAGCTTTTTCTGTGGCCCTGTCCTCTTTAGTGATGCAGCTCCATCCACATTCCCTGTATGTAACCATACGGCTCATGTTCATACATGTTGCCTATGGAGGAGCACTTAACCATTTACACCATTTGCTCAAATCCTGCAAATAAACACAATCCAGACAGACCCCTAAAAAGTCAGTGGGATCCGTCGGGATCCGTCTGTGTCCATTGTGCAATAGACCCTCCGGCTCAGTTTTTTGTGTCACAAACTGCATGTGTGGCGGAGCTTCCAAACGGAGCTCGGACACGGATGTGAACCTAGCCTTGGCTTTCTTCAGCCACAGGTTTTTTGTTGTAGATTGGAAAAAAAGTGTGTATTTGATAGAGCTGGGCGGTATGACCAAATATGTGTATCACAGTATTTTTGTAACTTATGGCAGTTCCACGGTATATAACGGTATTTCTTTCACCCCTACCCACCCCAAATCATATGACCCACAAGCGCTCTTCTGCTCCCCCCCCAAATCATGTTACCCGCCAGCGCTGTTCTCATTCCCCCCACCAAATCATGTTACCCGCCAGCGCTGTTCTGCTCCCCCCCCCCCCCCCAATTAATTATCAGCCCAGCGGGGTACTACTCACATATGTCACCCGCAAGGACTGCCCTCCTCCATTTTGTTAGAGGCCGCCGGCGCTGGAACTCACTGTACGCCAGTGGGTTGTTGCAAAACTACAACTCCCAGGAATGCTGGGAGTTGTAGTTTTGCAACAGCTGGAGGTCCGCAGGTTTGAGACCACTGCTGTACGCTGTATCCCTATGCGCGGGCTGCAAAAGATAAAGAAAATAAACTTTAACTTACCTACATCGGCCTCACGCTGGGGACTGGAACGTCGGACAGCTATCAGCCTAGCGTTGTCCCGGTCCGGCCAGTGATAGGTTAAACGCACTGTCATGTAAGAAGCCGGCCAGAGCTCGTTACATGACAGTGGGTTCAGCCCATCACTGGCCGGGGCGGGACATCGCTGCGGTCGGTGATAGGCTGACGGCTGTCCAAAGTTCCCATCCCAAGCGTAAGGCCGACGTAGGCAAGTTAAAGTTTATTTTCTTTATCTTTTGCAGCCCGGGCATAGGGATACAGCGTACAGCAGTGGTCTCAAACCTGCGGACCTCCAGCTGTTGCAAAACTACAACTCCCAGCATGCCCGGACAGCCGTTGGCTGTCCGGGCATGCTGGGAATTGTAGTTTTGCAACATCTGGAGGTCCGCAGGTTGGAGAACACTGGCGTACAGTGAGTTCCAGCGCTGGCGGCCCCCAACAAAGAGGAGGAGGGCAGTGCTTGAAGGTGACATATGTGAGTAGTTCCCCGCTGGGCTGATAATTAATTGGGGGGGGGAGCAGAACAGCGCTGGCGGGTAACATGATTTGGTGGGGGGAGCAGAACAGCGCTCGCAGGTAACTTGATTTGGTGTAGAGGGGGAGTATGACAGCGCTGGCGGGTCACGTATGATTAGTTCCCCGATGTGGGGACAGCGCTGCGCTGGGCTGATAATTCATTCATTCCCAAGGGGGAGGGGCCCAACCGGTATTGCGGTATGGGAAAAATTCATATGATATCGTGCAGCCCAAAAATTTCGGTGTTCGATATGAACCGGTATACCGCCCAGTTTTTTTTAAAATTACAAATCATGGTTCATCATGTGATTCATGTATTTCTAATCAGACTGTGAGGTAAAAACGTCCACATATGGTTGTTTTTTAACCAAGAGGTCTGTGGGGGGAGAAAAATGCCACAAAATGAATGTATCGCAATGTGCTGGCGTGTTTTTTGTGTTTTAACAGAAAAGCAGTGTCTGAATTTACCCTTCACCCGTTTTTTACACAATAGCAGCAATTTCAGATCAACATGTTACCTATTGTGAAGCATTATGGCATCTATCACGCTTTGCGTTGTAAAGCATGTAATCTGCCCCAAATGTGCAACAAAATCTGAGGCAGAAAAATTTCCTAACAATGGGTTAAATCACTTTTAATTTCTTTGGAACAGCTGAAATGGGATTACTTGCTGTAATTCGCAGCTCCTTTTATTGTCTTCATCAGATCTTTTTCTGCATGAGGCCTTCTTGTCCTTTGTTCTAGTGACTTTTCCGGTTTTATAGAGACCCTCAGTAAATCGCTGTGCATTATAAAACATGCAGAAATGTTCCTAATTGTAACAAAGTCCTTATGCAACAGTACGATCTATGGGCTGGGGTCAGGTTGCAGGAACGCTTGCTGTTGTGTGGATTACTGCCTTGTGCATTTCCTCTCAGACCTACCCTAAATAAATGAACACCAGACGTAGACACACGCCTTCTCACAGACATCTCACATAATAGTCATGTGTGCTGGAGATTCCTCTGGCCAATGTGGTATACACATCAGAGTTTAATAGTTGGATGGCTACTTCATTTGCTTAGAGTATGTTACCAGCACCTGAGAAGTCCAGCAGATAACTGTGAATTCCCTTAAAATAAGCCTGTTGGAGGACAGCCAAAATACCAGTGCACCAGACTGTAAAAATACACTGCTCAAAAAAAATAAAGGGAACACTTAACACAATGTAACTCACACTGTCCACCCAGGAAGCAACACTGATTGACAATTTCACATGCTGTTGTGCAAATGGAACAGACAACAGGTGGAAATTATAGGCAATTAGCAAGACACCCCCAATAAAGGAGTGATTCTGCAGGTGGTGACCACAGACGACTTCTCATGTCCTATGCTTCCTTGCTGATGCTGGCGTAGTGCTGGGCGATATACCGGTTAATACCGAATACTGTATTTTTTGGCTGTAAGATATGAATTTTTCTCATACCGCAATACCGGTCGGGACCCTCCCCCCCTTCGAATGAATTATCAGCCGCATTGGCTGTCCCCACATCGGGGAACTAATAAGTTACTCATGGGCACTGCTCTGCTTCTCTAACCCCCCCCCCAATTAATTATCAGCCCAGCGTTGCGCTGTCCCCCCCACATCGGGGAACTAATCATATGTGACCCACCGGCACTTTAAATGAATTAGTTGCGTGTGGCGGTGCTGGGAAGTATCAATATAGGACATCTGTACTGTGCCCAGGCTGCAAAAATAAACAAAATAAACTTTCACTCACTTTCCGTCGTTGCCCCAGTATCGGCCTCACGCTGCTTCGTGGGGACGGGAACGTCACAGAGCCGTCAGCGTATCACCAGCCGCAGCGATGTCCCACCTCGGCCGGTGATAGGCTGAGCGCACTGTCATGTAAGGAGCCGGCCGGCTCCTTACATGACCGTGTGCTCAGCCTATCACCGGCCGAGGCGGGACATCGCTGCGGCCGGTGATAGGCTGAGCGCCGTCCCCAGGAAGCAGCATGAAGATCGCATTTTTATTTATTGGAGGGGGAGGTGGATAGGGAAGCAGAGCAGCGCCCACGGGTCACTTATGATTAGTTCCCCAGCATTGGGGGGGTGGGGGTGAATACCGTTAAATACTGTGGAACTGCCATAACTTCCAAAAATACTGTGATATGCATTTTTGGTCATACCGCCCAGCTCTGTGCTGGCGTGGCTTTCATGGACTGGCCCGCCCGTTCCCCAGACCTGAATCCGATTAAGCACATCTGGGACATCATGTCTCGCTCCATCCACCAACAGACCACCACAGACTGTCCAGAGTTGGCAGATGCTTTAGTCCAGGTCTGGGAGGACATCCCTCAGGAGACCATCCGCCACCTCATCAGCAGCATGCCCAGGTGTTGTAGGGAGGTCATATGGGCACGTGGAGGCCACACACACTACTGAGCCTCATTTTGACTTGTTCTAAGGACATTACATGAAAGTTGGATCAGCCTGTAGTGTGGTTTTCCACTTTGATTTTGAGTGTGACTACATATCCAGACCTCCATGGGTTGATAAATTTGATTTCCATTGATCATTTTTGTGTGATTTTGTTGTCAGCACATTCAGCTATGTAAAGAGGAAAGTATTTCATATGATTAGTTCATTCATTCAGATCTAGGATGTGTTATCTTAGTGTTCCCTTTATTTTTTTGAGCAGTGTAAATCCCTAGCAGAGGCTTTGGAGCTGGCAATGGATGCATTGTATAGGGATGATTGTATTTAGGATATCCGTATACTCTGTAAGTCACCATCCACAGGGCAGAATCTCACACTTTGCAGCTGATGTTCCCTTGGGTTGTGATAACCACTTATCTCTTGTTTGCTTTACCCAGCATAATGCACTGCTCCCCGATTAGGCCATGTTCACACGTCGGAATTCTCTAGCCGTATTCCGCATTTGAATCTGACAAGGAGATTCCGCTGCAGCCTAGTCCCGTTGGATTTCCGGCATGGAAATTCTCTTTTCCATGTCCGCACAAAGAAAGAATACGTTCATTCTTTGTGCACAATCTGCACAGAACGCATAGCCGTATATGAGACAACACATTCCTGTGCGGTCCTAGCGCTGGCAGATTATAGTGTCTGGAATGTCCGCACGGAGATTCTCTGTGCAGAAATTCTGACGTGTGAACCTAGATAATAGTCATGATATTGGACAGGCCATTACCAACAATACCACAATTTTGTGTTCATGGAAATGTACCAGGTCTTGCTTTATGACTAGGTTAGTTCATCATGACTGTCTACATCAGTGTTTCCCAACCAGGGTGACTCCAGCTGTTGCAAAACTTTAAACACCTGGAGGCACCCTGGTTGGGAAACGCTAGTCTACATAAACTTCTACACTTAGCACCTTTTGTGGTGAACTGGGGGGGTTAAAAAAATTAACTGTACTAGGAACATTTCTAAGAACAGTTTCTTGTGAAATCGGCCATGTTGCAGCAGTTCTATTTGTGAAGAGGTTTTACAACACTAAAATAGCCACTGTTATTTAAACAAACTTTGCATAGCACAATAGTACAATCTAAGAAACGTTGTAATATATCTTATTAGACAAAAATAATTCCCTCTTGTTATCAAAGTTTTACCCTTTACCCCTCCGTCTTGCTGCTCAAATCTTAGCTTTGCCCTGTGTCTGCAATACAAGTCTATGGGGTGGGGAAGAGGAAGCTTCATCCACCAGATCTGGGAGAACTGCAAATTTGAAATGAAGCCTGCAAAGCAGAAATCTGCTGAAAAATAGCATATACAAGTTATATATATTGGCCAGAAATAGTGCTGTTCCTCATGTACACACACAGGACAGCTTATCCTGAAAAGTCACCAGAAATGACAGGTACGCCCTAAAATTGTATGGACATTACATTGTGATTTTTATTCTAAATTAAAGATTTTTCTCTACAAGTCAAGCCCATGTGCAGTTTTAAAGGGGTACTTCAACCCTAGACATCTTATCCCCTATCCAAAGGATAGGGGATAAGATGTCTGATCGCAATATAGCATGTGGCATCCACCTGTTTCTGCTCCGGAAGCGCTGGAGGGTCTGGTTCCCGACCACCGGAACGGAAGTCCGTGACGTCACAACTCTGCCCCCGTGTGACGTCACGCCCCGTCCCCTCAATGCAAGTCTATGGGAGGGGGCGTGACGTCCGTCACGCCCCCTCCCATAGACTTGCATTGAGGGGATGGGGCGTGACGTCACATAGGGGCGGAGTTGTGACGTCACGGACTTCCGTTGTGACGTCACGGACTTGGACGGGGATAAGATGTCTAGAGGTGGCGTACCCCTTTAAGATAATAGTAATAGAGAAATGTATCATTAGTCATGTGACATACAGCACATAGAATCTGGCCTCAGTATTGACTCTCCAACAGAATTATTCACTGCAGTTACAGAATTTTATCCACAGAAATATTTGGAGGTGACTTTCTAGCGATCCCATATAGCTGTGTGTTCCCAGTCATTTTTCTTGTAGCTTTCTACCTTGCAGCACTGATGTTGTATTAGCTAGTGGCATTGTGTGTGGTGTGTTGGAGCATGGTAGCTGTTAATTATTGTTGAACTTTGTATCTATTTACTTTTCGTGCTTTCAACTTCTATTTATATAGGGACAATATTTTACTACTTAACCTCATTACTATAGACAGGCAAATTAGTCCCTGTTACTGCAGATATTGTAGCCTATCCATCTTTTCTTGTAGAGTCCTGGTAATAGATCGTTCTTCGTTTGTCTTGCTTCACAGTCCGTGCAGATCTCTGTATTATAGCTAGTGCATGGTTCACACATAGCATTTTCTTGTCTTTTATTTAACATTTTTTCTCTGAAGAAGTCATCTGTTTCATGAATAAGATGTTATTGAAACCTCCTTCACATATACCATCTGAAATAAATACACATATTTTGTAAAACTTGCTGTGTTTAAAAGGTTGTCCCTTTAGCTGTATTTGTCCATATGGCTATCACATTTGTCCATATGGCTGTCCTGCCACTGACCCTATATTATAAGCCAGAACAGAGAGCTACTGAAAAACTCAACTCCCCCATAGTAGAGCTTAGTTCTACCATTTAAAAGGGGTACTCCGGTGAAAAACTTTTTTTTTTTTGTTTTTGTTTTTTAAATCAACTGGTGGCAGAAAGATAAACAGATTTGTAAATTACTTCTATTAAAAAATATTAATCCTTCCTGTACTTATTAGCTGCCGAATACTACAGTGGAAATTCTTTTCAGTTTGAAACACAAAACTGTCTGCTGAGTCACAAGCACAGTGCTCTCTGCTGACATCTCTGTCCATTTTAGGAACTGCCAGAGTAAAAGGAAATCCCCATAGCAAACATATGCTGTTCTGGGCAGTTCCTAAAATGGACAGAGATGTCAGCAGAGAGCACTGTGCGCGTGATGTCAGCAGACAGCTCTGTGTTTCAAAAAGAAAATAATTTCCGCTGTAGTATTCAGCAGCTAATAAGTACAGGAAGGATTAAGATTTTTTAATAGAAGTAATTTACAAATCTGTTTAACTTTCTGGCACCAGTTGATTTAAAAAAAAAAGTTTTTCACCGGAGTACCTCTTGAAGGGTATATTCACATGTGCGGATCTTTTGCAAATTTCCCGCAGCGGGTTTAGCTGTGGCACATTTTCCACAGCAGAAAATCTGCAACAGACCCAATAGAAGATCCATCTGTTTAAATGTTCACTAATAGTTATAACTACATTTCTTTTGCGGTATTGCTGCAGGTGAAGTTTGAGACCTATTTTTGTAAGGGTTGACAGCGAGACCTTAGAAGTCCATCTTTTGCGGATGCAGATGAGGAGATGGTTGCCCTTAGATGCCAGCAATGCCCCTGGCATTCTGAAATCTTGCATCTAGGCCTACAACAAGGATGACCTTTCCTGTTCTGTACAGCTCACTTTCCATCAGTCTCCTCATCATCACAGACAGAAGCACAGTGAAAGCTGACACCAGCAAATAGATAAGACAATAGATGATGTTCACAGCTCTGCCTCCCCTCCATGGGGAATGACCTCTGCAAAGGTCACAGAGCATGATCAAAAACTTTCCCCTTCATGTCAGTGGGACTACTCCTGTCTGTTGTTGCCTGTGTCCATTGGGCTTGCTGGGGAGCTTATCAATAAATTCTGTTACAAACAGACCAGGAAAGATGGCTGCCCCCATAATCATGTACAAAAGAAATGTAATCAGAAAAAAGAAACAGACTATGGGTAAATAAAATCTAGGTGATGCGTTCCCATTAAGAGTACGTTCACATGTGCAATATTTGCTGCAGATTTGATGCTGTGTTCAATTATTATATGTATTGATTTAACAGCATGAAATCTGCAGCGGATACGGTACACGTGAATGTACCTGTAAACTCCTCTTCCTCCTGCTTGAAAGAGCTGACCGGGAGAAACCAGTCACATGGAGAAGGGCTGAAGCTGTATCTAGGAATACATTCTTACTTCAGGGGAAGTGTAGGCTATGTTATTAGACCAATATCAAAGGGGGAAGGAATCATGATGGCAGACAACCCATAAATGGCACGTCATTGTTCTTTAATAATGGCCAATGCAATCATGTATCGTTGCTGTTCTCCATTAACCCCTTAAGGACGCAGGACGTAAATGTACGTCCTGGTGAGGTGGTACTTAACGCACCAGGACGTACATTTACGTCCTAAGCATAACCGCGGGCATCGGAGCGATGCCCGTGTCATGCGCGGCTGATCCCGGCTGCTGATCGCAGCCAGGGACCCGCCGGCAATGGCCGACGCCCGCGATCTCGCGGGCGTCTGCCATTAACCCCTCAGGTGCCGGGATCAATACAGATCCCGGCATCTGCGGCAGTTCGCGATTTAAATGAACGATCGGATCGCCCGCAGCGCTGCTGCAGGGATCCGATCATTCATAACGCCGCACGGAGGTCCCCTCTCCTTCCTCCGTGCGGCTCCCGGCGTCTCCTGCTCTGGTCTGTGATCGAGCAGACCAGAGCAGGAGATGACCGATAATACTGATCTGTTCTATGTCCTATACATAGAACAGATCAGTATTAGCAATCATGGTATTGCTATGAATAGTCCCCTATGGGGACTATTCAAGTGTGTAAAAAAATGTAAAGTTAAAGTAAAAAAAAAGTGAAAAATACCCTCCCCCAATAAAAAAGTAAAACGTCCGTTTTTTCCTATTTTACCCCCAAAAAGCGTAAAAAACTTTTTTATAGACATATTTGGTATCGCCGCATGCGTAAATGTCCGAACTATTAAAATAAAATGTTAATGATCCCGTACGGTGAACGGCGTGAACGAAAAAAAATAAAAAAAGTCCAAAATTCCTACTTTTTAAATACATTTTATTAAAAAAAAAATAAAAAATATAATAAAAGTTTTTTATATGCAAATGTGGTATCAAACAAAAGTACAGATCATGGCGCAAAAAATGAGCCCCCATACCGCCACTTATACGGAAAAATAAAAAAGTTAGAGGTCATCAAAATAAAGGGATTATAAACGTACTAATTTGGTTAAAAAGTTTGTGATTTTTTTTAAGCGCAACAATAATATAAAAGTATATAATAATGGGTATCATTTTAATCGTATTGACCCTCAGAATAAAGAACACACGTCATTTTTACCATAAATTGTACGGCGTGAAAACAAAACCTTCCAAAATTAGCAAAATTGCGTTTTTCGTTTTAATTTCCCCACAAAAATAGTGTTTTTTGGTTGCGCCATACATTTCATGATATAATGAGTGATGTCATTACAAAGGACAACTGGTCGCGCAAAAAACAAGCCCTCATACTAGTCTGTGGATGAAAATATAAAAGAGTTATGATTTTTAGAAGGCGAGGAGGAAAAAATGAAAACGTAAAAATTAAATTGTCTGAGTCCTTAAGGCCAAAATGGGCTGAGTCCTTAAGGGGTTAAAGGGGTTATCCACCATAAGGTGATTTTAGTATGTACCTGGCAGACAGTAATGGACATGCTTAGGAAGGATCTGCGCTTGTCTTGGGGCTAAATGGCTATGTTGTGAGATTACCATAACACTGTGGCTAGCTTTTTGTGAACTAGTATTTCCTGTTTGACTTTTCTTTTTTTGACTACAAATCCCACAATTCAATTTTCCTCTCTCCTACATATCAGCCACCCCACCCATTTTAACATAAATGAGCTGCATCCATTCAAAAGACCTGTGGTTTTCAGTCAGGGTGCCTACAGCTGTTGCATTAGTTGCAGATTGATCCCTCCACCCATTGAAGCAGACAGGTTCCCTGTCATCAGCTGACTAGTGAGTCAGGTCTCGGCCGCATTGCAACCCGGGAAAAATCTGAGACAGCAGTAATTTTGTATGCTGGTAAAAATAAATATTGGGGTGAAAATCACAGAAGAATTGGGAGAAAACCGTCACACACAGGTACAGACACTATATTATGAACTACACTAACTTTACAGCCTTCTGTAGCATAGTCAAATAAAAATAAATCTGGAATACCCCTTTAACTTCAATGACAAAAACCACAAGCCAGTAAAACCACATGTGAAAACTGTGATGCCAACTTTGTATGCTGTACCATGATGTGGTTTTCTCTAGACGTTGTTTATTTCCCAAAGTGTTTGAAGTGAAATGTGCAGGTATGTCATAAGAATGCTATTATTTACTTTTTTGCCACAATATGACAGGTGGGGGTCTTGCCTGTGGAACCCCCACTGATTCTGAGCACCACAGTGAGTGTCCACAACCTTCTGTGCCACATGTACTTGATATGTAACATCCTGTGGCCCTCATAAATCCTCTAGAAAATGTGTAGCATTTCTGGATCCTGAGAACTGGGTTAAGTATCTGTTATATACATATGCTTAATCTGTTAATCTCGTTCACCTGCTTTGTATACTTTCACTGTACAGCATGCTGGTAGCTTGTATACAATGAGCTGCCTCAAAAACCTACATGGATTAGAACTGAAAACAACTGAATATTTGTCAGTAAGAAGGCAGATTTCCGAGAAGCTCTTGTAAATACTGCTTTACTTCTTTATTGCTGTTAAAGGAGTACTCCGGAGCTAACCTTTTATGGGAGAATTGGAGCATGAGGCAAAGTTATATAACATTCTAATACACTCACGTTTTCCATATGGTCTTCTTCCCGGTCTTCTCCTCGCTTTTCTCTCCGGCCGGAAGCTGGGTCTTCTGATGACGCTCGACCTGTATTTCTTCTTGATCAGCCGCCATCTTCGCCCGGTGACTCATCGCTCCCATGAGTCACTGCGGGCTGCGCCGGCCTCCCCGCCCGGAGTCGGCTACTCTCCAAAGTTAATTTATTCTGCGCATGCGCAGTACTCTGCGCATGCGTAGCTCCTATCGCTGCCTACGTTAGCCCTACGCTATTTGCGTAGTGCTGCAGCATTCTTGTGACACCGCTAGTGCAGTGTTTCCCAACCAGGGTGCCTCCAGCTGTTGCGAAACTACAACTCCTAGCATGCCCGGACAGCCGAAGGCTGTCCGGGCATGCTGGGAGTTGTAGTTTTGCAACAGCTGGAGGCAACCTGGTTGGGAAACACTGCGCTAGTGGGCACATGGATCAGTGGGCTAGTGGGCACATGAATGGGTGAATCAGTGGGCTAGTGGGCACATGGAGAGGGCTGATGAGCTGGGAGGGGGAGTATGGGAGGAGATAACCACAAGGGAAGGAGCTGTGGGCGTCACTCTTTATTATAATTTCCTGGGGGGGAAGAGCAGCAGCTAACAGGAAGCTGGCGCAGGGAGTCATGGGAAATGTAGTCTTTATGACATGGCAGCTTACTGCTACAGGTGGCAATTAAAAGAGAATGGCTGGGCCAAATATGACAAATGATGTATCGTTGGAAAGGTCTTTGAAAGAGCTATCAGATGAGGTAAACTTTTTTTTTAAGTACCAGCGCTCCGGAGTACTCCTGTAATCCAGGCCTGTCATAAATGCAGAGGGCTTCTTGTTAGGAACATATAGCCGTCCCTTTCTGCAGACACTGATAACACCATATGGGTGGCTCTCAGCTCTCCTCAGTTTGTTTTGTCCTTTGTTTTAACACACCAGCCATATTTTATTTACATTCTGGAACCTGAGACTTAAACTCAGTGCTCTCATAGGACACAATAATGTAAATGGACATTATAGATTACTGCAAACCACTATGGGTATATATGCCATATGGCGTGTCTCATCAGTTGTCACCAGGAGGTCACACGTACTGACTGCTCACTGTTTGCATTTGTTTCCATACTTGTGACTTCGTTTCATTTGTTTCTTAAAATAGTGTCACTAATGTGAAAATATTATTGTGGAGTTATAAAGCATTTCCCTTTAAACTGCTTGCAGCCCCTATTTACTAAGGTTCTATAACTATAAGACAGTCACTAATGCCGGACATACATTCATTTTGGATGACTGCAATGTCTCTCTCTTGAATCACTCATAAACCTACATACTTGGCTGATATCACTTCATTTCTGGGGAACAAATGATCTAATTTGATGAAATCTTATAATACCTGGTCAACAATTTCCTTCACAGCAAATGTCATTGCTACTTAACAGGGAATATAGTCAGGGCTCAAGTCCTTCAGGAACTCATGGGAACGGAGTTCCTGCACTTTTTCCACAGCAGGAACACAGTTCCCTTTAGCAGGAGTCCTGCAGGACCAGCCCTTAAAGGGGTACTCTGCCCCTAGACATCTTATCCCGGGGGTCCTGCTGCTGAGGACCCCATCATTCTTGACTGTGGCACCCCAGACATCCGGTGCACAGAGTGAACTTCGCTCCGTGCCGAATGACTGGCGAAGGGGGGCCGTGATGTCATGGCCATGCCCTCTCAATGCAAGTCTATGGGAGTGGGCGTGGCGGCCATCATGCCCATTGAAGGGCTGTGGCGTTGAGGGGCTGTGGCCGTGACATCACGAGCCTACGGCGCTGCACCCAACGCTCTAAATGAATGCCGGGTGCAGCAGGAAGAACGCGGGGGTGGATAGGGGATATGCTGTCTAGGGGCGGAGTACCCCTTTAAGTGGAAATCTTGGGTGAGTTCCCACATTTTTTTTCCCAGGACTTGACCCCTGAATATAGTAAGGTCATGTTAAAACTTTAACCAATCTGCAGTTAGCATGTTATAGAGCAGGATTTGCAGATTGGTGTAAAGTTCCAGTATAACTTGTTTTTTTATTTTTATTTTTTTAGATCTGTTTATTCTTGGTTTAAGTTAGTGGGCAGCCCTACCAAGTGATTGACAACCTTCACTGGATTAAGGTGCATATAAAATAGCTGTCATTATAAAAATGAAGGTTTACAAACAAAGCTACAAAATTTAACCCCTAAGCAACTCAGCCTATTTAAGCCTGAAGGACAACAAATTATTGATCTAACCAATCAATTCATGGAATTTATCAAGTAGATTGGAGCTCTGCTGGTGTAGACTACTTGAGGCAGACTGTATCAACAGCTTTTACCATTGCAGACACTAAAGGCCTCCAGCTGCCATGGTAACCAATTGGCACCCCACTAATATTTTGCAGGGGTGCACCCAACAGGTGCAGCTCGTGTTAATCCACTTCTTAGATGCTATAATCTCTATTGATTGTGGAACTTAAGTAGTTAAATTACTGCCATCAGCATGATGACTGATATTGATCATTGATGGTGAGTGCTGACTGCTGATAGCAGCCATCACTCACTATCTATGAAGCAAGTTTTTCGTACATTATGCAGTTATAAAAGCAGCCTTGATGAAAGTGTATGCTAATAGGTCATTAATGAGTTAAAGGGTTGTCTGGATAAAAACAAAAAATGTGTCCCATGGCTGTGGGTGGTGTAAAAATAATAAGCATGCTATACTTACCTTCTCTGGTTCCCCACAGCTTTTGCACCAGTTCTCCAAGTCCTCTTATTGTCTCCATTTCTTCTGGGTCCATCTTTCATCCTAACCTCACTGGAACACTCAACCAATCATTTGGCTAATTGCAAATTTTTCCCTGCATTCATTTTTAGCAGATTTACTTTTAGAAATCCCTGTATAGGTCAACTTAATTGGATATTCAGTTGTTCCTTGGAAATATAGTTTTACTCCTCCCATTATGTTATTGTAGCATCAATAACTATGATAAAATAGCTTTCTTAGTCTCTGTGTTGTATTGGATCAAAAGGCAGTGACGCGTGCCCTCCCACTAGTAACGTCTGACCATCAGCAATGTGTCTGCTTAACAGCTGTTATGAAACTTCAGTCTGCCAGTCTTTGCTAGGGGCAAAGTCTGCTCTTTGTTATAGATTTAGTATCAAATGTCTCCATTTTTAAGGCTCTTGTTGTTATGAATTTTATGTTTTTCAAACTTACAACTTTTCCTTTCTGAAATGGCTCTTACATGTCTGAAATTAAAACATGTTCTGGTGAAGTGGGCATTATCTCGATTATGTGAAGTAGTTTATAGTCATAAGGCTATGTTCACACGGCGGAAATTATGCAATTTATGGGATTCCGCCACAGGTCTTTAAAGGGGTACTCCGCTGCTCAGCGCTTGGAACAAACTATCCCGAACACTGGAGCCGGCACTGGGAGCTCGTGATGTAATAGCCCTGCCCCCTCATAATGTCACACCCCGCCCCCTCATTGCAAGTTTATGGGAGGCGGCGTGACAGCCGTCACGCCCCTCCCATAGACTTGCATTGAGGGTGTGTGACATCATGAGGGGTCGGGGCTATGACGTCACACGCTCTCAGCGTCAGCTCCAGCGTTCGGAACAGTTTGTTCCAAACGCTGAGCAGCGAAGTACCCCTTTAAGTTTTGTGAAATGCAGAATTCCATTGTAGTTAATAGGCAGTAAATTTTGGAGGAATTCTGCACGGAATAGTTCATATTTGAAGGTCCGACTGGTCTTGCATGGCCTGCACATTTTGAATTAAGCCATTATATTATACCATTTAATGAAGAAATTACTATTCATGGTTTTGCCATTGTGTATAGTTATCCCCGAATAACTAGATGATGATCGCTGGGAAAGGGGGGTGACTGCTGTGGTATACTTATGTCTCTAAACTTATTGAGACGAATATAAAGGTGAGGATTTTGTCAGTGTCCTCCCAGTGGAGGTAAGGACATGGGACAACCTCTTTTAATAGTTTTTTTATATAATTTTTTTTAGTAAAGTCAAATAGTTTTATGACCCATTTAGTATGAGGCTATTACATTGCAGACATATTTATGTTGTAGGTGACCACCATGTTGCCTGCATGGACTGCAAAACACTGCCGTTAAGCCCCCTCTCATAGACTTGTATTGAGGGGGTGGGCCGTGATGCCACAAGGGGGCGGAGCCATGATGTCACGATGCTCCAGCCCCTTTATCGCCCGTCATTATGCACAGAGCGAGTTTGCTCTGTGCAGTGATGACAGCCGGATGCCACAGCCGAGATCAAGGGGGTCCACAGCGGCTGGGCCCCTGCGATCAGATATCTTATCCCCTATCCTTTGGATAGAGGATAAGATGTCTAGGGGCGGAGTACCCCTTTAAGGTGTTACTGTCATTTATATAAACTTTTGACATGTCATCCAGCTTGCACCAGGTCTCTAAGACCTGAGAGTTTATTACCAGGTGAATCCTCACTGATCTGACTGATATGCTCTATAGACTATAATTGAATAACTATTTAAAGGGTTCACTTAATTATGTCCCTCCCTTACCCCACCCCCAGAGTTTCTGACCATCTCAGAGGTTCATGGTGGTCTTCACCCCAGGCAGCTCTCTCATCACAACAATGGGGAGCTGCCTGGGAACTTGTACTGGAAATAACCTCCTGCACACCTAACATGGAAACTTAAAATATTCACTAAATCCAATGTTACATATATTATGTCAGCGCTGAAGAGTGGGTGGAAGGATTTCGTTGTAATAGGATGACCTATTATCTGTACTATAAAACAGCCACCACTTTTTAGCTCACTCTGGAACAGTCAACATAGGCTAACACATCTGGTAAATCTATATCCCCCATCCTGTGCTTCTCTTGTATGAAGGAAGTATACAATGCTACAGTCTTCTGTTCCTTCCTCATACTGTGTTTGTGTTGCAATGTTACAGATCAGACGCCTTGTGAAAACTTACATTCCTCAAATTTGTCTTCTGTATTTATCATATGTTTCCCTGTCTTGTTTCCATATGATTTTTATGGATCTGATCTTCATACTTGCGTAATTTCTTATATCTCGGGCTCCAGTTGATCTTTGATGGTCAACATAGCAGAACAGATAATGATGGATCATAACAAATCTATCACGGTACCTGCGAAAACAGTCACAAAACTAATTTGAGCAGAGCTTCATTTTATTAGCACATGGCACTACCGTATACTTATTTGAACAGTTAGGAACTTGTTTTTTGTGCATTGAGTTCTTATGGAGGAGGTTTAGTGCATCTTATGTGTTACCGTTGCTCACAGCGTTATTTGCTGCATCTACAAGTGTGTGTAGCATCTCCTCCACCTTCATCTGGTTGACGGTTCTCGCTTTGAACTGACTAGTGCAGTGGCTCAGTGGTTAGGTGCACTGCTTCCATCTGTAGTTGTGATTTCCCCATCAGAGGAATCACTGGATGAAGTTATTATGTTGTCTCTGTATTCAGTCCCCTACTGCACTCTATTCATTTATATACTGAGAATGTAGTTTTCTAATGTAAAAGAGAGAAGCAGCATCAATTAGAGCTGGGCGGTATGACCAAATATGTGTATCACGGTATTTTTGCAACTTATGGTGGTTCCACAGTATATAACGGTATTTCTTTCACACCCCCCCTAAATCATGTGACCCGCGAGCGCTGTTCTGCTCCCCCCCCACCAAATCATGTTACCCGCCAGCGCTGTTCTGCTCCCCCCCAATTAATGATCAGCCCAGCGGGGTACTACTCACATGTGTCACCCGCAAGCACTGCCCTCCTCCTCTTTGTTAGGGGCCGCTGGCGATGGAACTCTATACTGTACGCCAGTGGTCTCAAACCTGCAGACCTCCAGCTGTTGCAAAACTACAACTCCGGGCATGCTGGGAGTTGTAATTTTGCAACAGCTGGAGGTCCGCAGGTTTGAGACCACTGCTGTACGCTGTATTCCTATGCCCGGGATGCAAAAGATAAAGAAAATAAACTTTAACTTACCTACGTCGGCCTCACGCTGTTCCTTGGGACTGGAACGTCGGACAGCCGTCAGCCTATCACCAGCCGGAGCGTTGTCCTGCCCGGCCAGTGATAGGTTAAACGCACTGTCATGTAAGAAGCCGGCCAGAGCTCCTTACATGACAGTGGGCACAGCCTATCACTGGCCGGGGCGGGACATCGCTCCGGCCGGTGACAGGCTGACAGCTGTCCGAAGTTCCCATCCCAAGCGTAAAGCCGACGTAGTAAGTTAAAGTTTATTTTCTTTATCTTTTGCATCCCGGGCATAGGGATACAGCGTACAGCAGTGGTCTCAAACCTGCGGACCTCCAGCTATTGCAAAACTACAACTCCCAGCATGCACGGACAGCCTTTGTAGTTTTGCAACAGCTGGAGGTCCGCAGGTTGGAGACCACTGGCGTACAGTATAGAGTTCCATCGCCAGCGGCCCCCAACAAAGAGGAGAAGGCAGTGCTTGCGGGTGACATGTGTGAGTAGTACCCCGCTGGGCTGATAATTGGGGGGGGGGGGGCAGAACAGCGCTGGCGGGTCACATATGATTAGTTACCCGATGTGGCGACAGCGCTGCGCTTGGTTGATAATTCATTCCCAAGGGGGTGGGGCCCAACCGGTATTGCGGTATGGAAAAAATTAATATCGTGCAGCCCACAAATTTTAGTATTCGGTATGAACCGGTATACCGCCCAGCCCTAGCATCAATGAATAATTTCAAGAATTTACAAATATTGCAGACTGCTCACATAATGAAGAGCATGCTCCCCCAACCCATAATAGGGTAACATTTTTATTTATTTGCAACGAGTCTTGTTACAAACACCTTTTGAGTTCCCTAAATATTTTTGACCTTTTTATTTTTTAGTGCTTCAAGCATTTTAGCTAGTGGGATGTAATTTACAAATCTAATATTAGAAAAGTCAATTAAGCTTTTAGCCATGAATACAACCAAATGTAAACTAATGCTTGCTGTAATGCATATTGATCTGTCTCCATGCAAATCTGCCTTTGTGGCTTTACATTTCACTGCAGGTATACTCATCCTTTTGTTTTCTCACTATTATTGTCCTTGTAAATTAATGATTACATTAGTATTTACAATAGTATTGCATAATTCCTAAAGATATTTATTTTGTTTAAAGGGATTATGTTTTGTGTACTAAGCAAAGAAGAAGCGTCTATGTTTGCTCTTGTAACTCACCCCACCCCATTTTTGTGAGTTATGATTTCAAGTACTATATAGGGCAGGTTCACATCTTTAAAAAGTAGCCTTTATTTTGGGTATATGTCCTCATACTAGATGAATTATACTACAGTGTACCTCCTTACAGATCCCTAGGTTCATATTCATATCACTTCATATGATGTGTATATATATATAATATATATTAAATAGTACATATATATATTAGTGTGTGTGTGTGTATATATATATATATATATATATATATATATATATATATATATATACTGACGAGTCCTGCAGCAGCATCAGCTTGTCCACGAGTCATGGACAAGAGATGGCTGATGGACAAATCTGCAGATGGGAATAACAATCTGCTGTGTTCGCTGCCGGCCGGTCACTTTGCCTGGGGGATCGTGCGGCTGCAGGGAGCGAGGGTACATGAATTTACAGCATCAGTGTTAGGAGCCACTGAGGATCGCAACACAAGACCAGGAGTTTATAAACTTTTATGGAGCTATACTTCAAGGGACACCATTATATTTTTCTTTAAATATATATATACTTTGTTACTATTTAGTTTTTTTCTTTTTCTTCTCTGAGGTGGCAAAGTTCGGCACAGGGGGAAAACAGCTGATGGGATGTGGGGTATTATGGAGCTATGGGCAGTGCAGGACTTTACAAGATATGTGACTTTGACTTCTGTAATATGCTGACAGCCAGGGGTGTCACTAGATTAAAACATTTGCGGCCTGTTCCCGAAATAAAAAGAGTGAGTCCATATACTAAAACTATCTGTCCGGGCATGCTGGGAGTTGTAGTTTTGAAACATCTGCTTGGGAAACACTGCCATACATTCAGCAATCTTGGCCTGTCACGTACATCATGGAAGGTTTTCCCGACCTATGACGTACATGTACATCATGCAGATAATGGTCGCCACTGAACGTGTAGCGCTGTGCCTGGTAAGATGGTGGCTGATAGTCAGCCATCTTGCCTCAAGACAAGTGCAAAAAAAGACAAAACAAACTTTCACTTACCTCCATATGTTGCCACGGAGCTCCGCAACAGCTGATCGGTCGGCCGGGCTGTTTACTTCCTACTTCCTTTAGCCCGATACGTCACTTGGCACTTTAGCCTATCACCGGCCGAGGCGGGACATCGCTGCGGCCCGTGATAGGCTGAAGCGCCGTGTGACGTACCGGGCTAAAGGAAGTAAACAGCCCGGCCGACCGATAAGCTGTTGCGGAGCTTCGTGGCAACATATGGAGGTAAGTGAAAGTTTTTTTTGCAGCCCGGGCAGGACGGAATAGAAAAAGTCTGCGCTGGTCATCGCCTTTAAAGTATTGGTACTCGGTTTAAAAAAAAATAAAAATGGTATCAGGAAATCCCTATATACTAGATATATTTGGCATGACTATCTCTCTTACAAGTAGAGAATTTAAAATTCAGAAAAAAAATGCAAAAAAAATACTGCATGTATAAACAAAATGTACTATTAATATAAAGAATATGTCACAAAAAAAACAATCTCATGCAAAAAAACAAAACGGTCAATTATAGTTTTCACAAAGGCATAAAATCTAGTTTATACAAAGGCGTTCAGTAAGTATTCTAGTTTGTACGAAGGTGTTCAGTAAATATTCTAGTTTGTACGAAGGCATTCAGTAAAAAGTGGTTTTAACTAGGGAAAACTAGTTTTAACTAAAAACTAGTTTTACGTATAACATATTGTGAGAAGGTGAAAGGAATCGTGGTGGATGGGCGATATGTGTCATCAAGGCTCCTGGCTTTGGTGAAGTAAGAGCCGGTATTCATTCAGTGTCTGTGCTGCGATGCATGCTGACACTATAGCCGTAGTATGGCTGGAAGCCAATCCGGGATGGCTCTTACTGGGAATGACCAAGTGCAAAAAATCATAACTCTTTTATATCTTCATCCACAGACTAGTATGAGGGCTTGTGTTAGCGTGACCAGTTGTCCGTTGTAATACCATCACTCACTTTACCATAAAATGTATGGCGCAAAAAAAAAAAAAAAATACTATTTGTGTGGGGAAATTAAAAAGAAAACCGCAATTTTGCTAATTTTGGAAGGTTTCGTTTTCACACCGTACAATATACGGTAAAAATGTCATGTGTTCTTTATTCTTTGGGTCAATACGATAAAAATTATACCAATGATAATATACTTTTCTATTACTGTTGCGCTTAAAAAAAAAATCACAAACTGTTTAACCAAATTAGTATGTTTAAAATTCCCCTATTTTGAAGACCTATAACTTTTTTTCATTTTTCGGTATAAGCGGCGGTTGGAGGGCTCATTTTTTGTGCCGTGATCTGTACTTTTTATTGATACCATATTTGCTTATATAAAACTTTTAAAACTTTTTTTATTAATTTTTTGGGGAATAAAATGTTATAAAAAAGCAGCTATTTAGTTTTTTTTTTTTTTTTACGTTCACGCCGTTCACCTTACGGTATCATGAATATTTTATTTTAATAGTTGGGATGTTTACGCACGCGGCAATACCAAATATGTATATCCATTTTTTTTTTTACACTTTTTGGGGCTGAAATAGGGAAAATGGGACAACTTACGTTTTTATTGGGGGAGGGGGTTTTTCACATTTTTTTTACTTTTCATTTTTTTACTTAGATTTTTACACTTTAATAGTCCCCATAGGGGACTATTTATAGCAATCATTCGATTGCTAATACTGTTCAGTGCTATTTATAGGACATAGCACTGATCAGCATTATCGGTCATCTTCTGCTCTGGTCTGCTTGATCGCAGACCAGAGCAGAAGACCCCGGGAGACTGCCGTAGCAAGGTGAGGGGACCTCCGGCCGCCATGCTGGATGATCAGATCGCCGTGGCAGCGCTGCGGGTGTAACGAAGCGTCACATGGCGCTCAGCCTATCGCTGGCCGCCGCGATGTTCAGCCTCGGCCGGCGATAGGCTGAGCGCCATGTGACGCTTTGTTACACCCGGAAGTATGAAGAGGATGGACCGGAGGACCGATCAGCTGTAGTGGCGCTCCGCGGGAACCCAGGGAGGTGAGTGATGGTTTATTTTGCAGCCCGGGCAGGACGGAGCAGGAATACTCTGCACTAGAGTACTCCTTTAAAGACTGTTTGCTGTGTGACAAGTGTGAATAAAACACTGAACTTTGATTTGGAAAATACTGCTTCCTTGCCGCTATACTGCAACTGCACCTATTTGCAAGAGCGAGTCATCGCAATATATATATCTATATATATATATATCTATATATATATATATATATATATATATATATATATATATATAAATATAAATAAGGGAAGAGCAGCACACCAGTAGATTCTAACACAGTGATGCAGTCGTCTTTAATTGTAGATTCAAATAAAGGCAACTGCAGCACTCCAGAGTGGCAAAAAAAAGTAGTGTAGGTTTAATCCAGCAATACAAAGGTACAATGTTTCTGTGGTCTCACGCCACCATTTTCAAGCGGTACTTATAGCAAATCTTTCACCAGTTTTGCGGTAGGGGAGAGTTGTTCTCAGTCATGCACTTTGCATGACCAAAAAAACACCATTTTAATGTCCTGCCCCCAGCTGCTGAACAGTCGGGAGAGGGGGGCTCCCCCCCCCACGCTATCAGTAATGGGAGTACCGCTAGCACTGCCTCTACTGTCCAGTCAGAAAACCGCTAGCGCTGTTAATCCTCATAGAGCAATGGAGAAGAACCTACCTCTCTGACTGTTCAGCAGCTGTGACTGGTATAGTATGTTGTTCCCTCAAAGCCATATACCCTCTCAATTTTCTGGTGACTATTTAGGGCAAAACGGATGACAGACTTGTTTAACCCAAAGTAACCATGGTCATTGAAAATGAATTTGCCTGAAGTCACAATACTAGAAACATCCACAATGAATAGTAAGGTTTCTTGTCAGGTAAGATCAGTTACTTTACAGCAGGTAAAGCAAATAGTTTAATGTGGAATAAGGCCAACCAGTCAACTCCTCTAAGAACTGTAAACTCAATTGCCTACCCTACAGTAAGAATCATCTTGGTGCTGGTATCCAAAAGGGACAAAGTTTATGGACCTATGCACACTAGGAAATAAGCATCAGAAATAGAAGTCCTGTTGACTAATGAGCTTTTCTGAGGGGATTCCTCCAAAAGAATAAACATAATCATTTTTTGGTGGAATCTGGACCGGTGTCGGAAGTTTCATTTAAGAACTTCTGTAGTGTCCATTGAGCAGCCAGCAAAATCCTTTTGAGATCCATAGGATTGTGCTTCAAGTGAATTCCACTTAGAGTTTTGTCTTGGAAGGGTAGGGTCACACGTGCCGTATGTTGCTGCATATTTTCCTACACATTAAAGTCAATGGGTAGTCAAATACGCAGTTAATTTTACTACTCGTTGATTCAATGGGGAGGAAAATACGCAACAAAATATGGCACATGTGACCGTACCCAGAGTCCTTAGGCTCCCCCATCCATGGAATATTTGCATCATACTCATTACTTTCATTTGGCTCTGTGCACATGGTTATACCATGGCTTTGTATGAGGCTTGTACAATGTATAGCTCATGCATGAAGCCATAGCCTTTCCTCTGATCTGTGTCTGTAGGTTATTGCAGGAAATCATTCATTTTCTTTTTGACCCTTCTGATAGCACAGTTTTTCCTCTTGTCATAGATGTGTCCTGTTTTCTATAGAGTCATTGTTCTTTGTCCTATTATTTAACACACGCCACCTTCTAGATGATGCAGAGTGGCACTTTCTGCCGGCTGATGCCAGGATGTTGTTACATTTCATGCCTTCTTACACTTTGCTTTTAAAGTTAAGTTTAGAAGTATGTAGCCCTGATGACATTGTAGGTGTCACTGCTTTGTTCTGCTTTAATGATAGGGATCAGTTTGTTCACCGCCACATCTTATTATTATTGACAGTTTTGTAGACTTTCAAACATGACTGCATTGTGCAACTTGAGTAAACACAACCGCATGTCTGGTCTATAAATATTATACTAGCAGTTCAACGCCTCTGATCTTTTATTGCCTGAAGATATTGTAGCGGTAGATCTTTCATGTTGAGTCAGTACAACCTTCAAACTAGGGAGATTTTTCATATATATCCCTATGGCGTGCACTTACATAATTATTTATTAATTCTGGCTAGGTTTGTTTTGCTATCCTGCCATCACTGACATTTATGGTATATCTGCCATATACCCCCTAATGTTTTTCAATGGAATATACTTTTTGTTGAAAGGAAATTTTACTGTTACATATCATATACTTCTTATCACCTATGCATACCAAAATTGTTAGCCAAGCACAGAAGCTGTATGTTTACACACCAATGGTAATGCACAGCTGACAGAAATAAAAAATATTACAAATCATTATTAAGAAACATATATCAAAAAGATAAAAGCATTGAATGATAAAAATAGAGGCACTAAGCACATGGAATAAACACATGGTAAAGACAATAGCATTGGTGGCTTGAGGGAAAAAAAACAAACAAAGCAAAAGCAGGACACAATAAAGTACAAGGGTAAAGAGATAAATACTGCACAAATAGCAAAAATACCAAATATATATATATATATATATATATATATATATATATATGTGTGTATGTATGTATACAAAAGGAAATATGTAAACCAAATGCCCATGTGCACTTACCCCATCGTACGTTTTGCTATAGAGTGCTTCATCAGGGGGTGTGGCTAACTCTGATCACTAGGCCAGTATAAAAAGAAAGAAAAGCCAATCAATATGGAGATAATGAAGATAGACACAGTTGATACCCAATAGAAGTTCACACCCATAATGCATTAATGATGCCCTGCACCTGATAGAAATGACCATACATGACAGAATCCACAAGCACGCCTGGAAAAGACAGAATTGCTGTGGGTGGAAGTATGTGTTGTCATGTGAGCAAGATCAAATCATGTGATGCACGTCATAGGTCAAATGAGCACATGTGACACAGGAGAAAACAAAAAAAACGTCAACAGTGTATGAATGTGTGAAGAGTAGTGTATATACTCATGAGTGACTGGACAATCAATCAAGCTTGCGGATGCTGTCATGTATGGTAATTTCTATCAAGTGCAGGGTATCGTTAAGGCATTACAAGTGTGCACTTCTATTGGGTATTACCTGTGTCTATCTTAGTTATCTCCATATTAATTGGCTGTTCTTTCTATTTATACTGGCCTAGTAATCAGTTAGCCACGCCCCCTGACAAAGCGCTCTATAGCGAAACGTACATTGGGCTAAGTGCACATGGGTATCCTATTTCTTTTTGCTCCTGGCTTTGTATTATTTATATGCAGGCTTTATATCTATATATGTATAAGGCTGGCATTTTTTCTGCACTATTTGTGCAGTATTTATCTCTTTTCCCTTGTACTTTACTGTGTCCTGCTCTTGCTTTGTTTGTTATTTTCCCTCACACCACCAATGCTATTGTCTTTACCATGTGTTCATTCCAGTGATGTGCTTAATGCTTTTTATCATACAACGTTTTTATCTTTTTGATATGATTTGTAATATTTTTCTATTTCTGCCTGCTGTGCATTCTTTGGTGTGATGTCTTGTACCCTCTTACATCCATGGTGATGTATAAAGCCACTATCTGGACATTATTCTAGTCTTTTCGTGTAGTCTTGTGCTGGGATCAGGAAATTCTCAATAAGCAGAGAATTAGCACTCGCAGGGTCTCATCTGTCAGCAGCTGTTCTCCAGTGGTTGTGCATTGCAGCTGTCTGAGCCTTCTGTTAACACCATTGACTGCAGAATGGAAGGATCTCTTTGATGTTTCATTGACTTTTCTTCTGTTTTAAAACTTTACTCCACATCATGCTAATACTGAACCACAAGCTAATGGCCTGTAGCAGTATATCACCAAAGTATGCTTGTCAGGGCGCTGCAGCAACAAAAAGTGCTAGCAGAGGGCTTCGTGTAGTTTGGAGCTTTGTTAACAATTGCATGTAATGTGCTTGCATAAGTTATAAAAGTGTGTTGTAAAAGGTTGGCATGCTTCATGTTTATCTGATAGTTGCATCAGTTTTTTTTAAACTGCTAATGACACCTAAAGAAAATCACGATTTTGAAAAGTAGTTTGCCCCAGCTATGTGACATAACTAATGTTTTTAAAGGAGAACTCCAGCTAAAACTAACTTATCCCTTATTCACAGGATAGGGCATGAGTCACTGACCCCCCACGATTTCCGGAACGGAACTCCGGCTGTCAGTGAACAGCGCGTGCCGTCTACCAGTAGAAGGCACACACTCCATTCATTTTTCATCCCTAGAAATGAATAGAGCACGTGCTGTGGATAAGGGATACGTTAGTTTTGGCTGGAGTTCTCCTTTAACCTATTAACGACCAGTGACGTGTAGCTGGAGGGCTTACTTCTCCTTCCTGCCCGTCCATCGCTCTGGGATTGATAAAGCCTCTTGTCTGCAGGCTTTATCAATCGAACCAAGAACACACAGATCAATGTACAGTAGTTCCTTAGAACTGCATTGATCTGTATGAGGAATCTAATTATTCCTCCTAAAAGTCCTCTAAGAGAACCAACAAAGTGTAAAATAAAATAAAAATGTAATGAAGGTTTAACTCACATACGTTAACATCTTCCATCTTAAAAGTTTAAATCACCCACGTTTTCCCAAATTCCATATAGAAAATATGTAAACATAATAAAAATAAACATATTTGGTCAATATTAAGTCTCACAATGGTACTGATAAAAACTACAGATCACAGTGCAAAAAATGAGCCCTCATAGAGCCTGTTAAACAAGAAAATTAAAAAAGTATTAGTGGTCAGAAAATGGCAACAAAAACAAAAAGGTTTTTCTAAAAATTTAAAAAAGAAAATAAAATCCGTAAAAGATGATGCAAACCATACATATTGGGTATTGTTTTAATCATGCCAACCTAAAGTATCAAGATAACATGTTAGTTTGAACGCAGGGTGAATGGCGTAAAAAAGAAACCCCTCCCAAATTTGCAAAATTGCTTACATTTTTTAAATTTCGTTTCACAAATATTTTTTTCCCGTTTGTGAACATATGTTATAGAAAAATGAACGAAGACATTACAAAGTACAATTGGTCCTGCAAAAAATAAGCCCTTATATGGCTGTACCACTGTAGTTTTTGAGCCAAAGCCAGAAGTGTATTCAAAAGGAATGGGAAATATAAAGGAAGGACTTACACTTCTGTTTCCTACTGGATCCATTTCTGACTTTGGCTCAAAAACTGCAGTGACACAAAATAAAACCAAACTGTGTGGAAACCTAGCTTTAGAGAGATTTTTTTTATGTAGTTTATCTTTTTAGAATAACTAACTTGGCACTCAATCATGCAATGTGGGTTTTCTTTCATCCGCAATACAATACATTTAGAAAAAGTTTCGGTCAAACATTGACCTTCATCAGATCCAGCATTGCTGCAGAGTAGGCATATTGAAACGCCCTCATGCCATGTGTAATGGTAAGTAGTGCGACCAGCGGTCGCTAGGTGATCCCACTGGTCACACTACTTACCATTACACACAGCGTACAGCCATTTCATTATGCCTACTCCACAGCAATCCTGGATCGGATGAAGGTCATTGTTTGACCATAACGTTATCTAAAAGAATTGGATTGAAATAAAATTCACATTGAATGATTGAGTGCAGAATTCGTTATTTTATGAATTTAAGGGCTGGGACCCTACTCGTGCACCACAAGAAGTATTTAAGAGTGCCATATCCTACTATACTGGTTGTTTACCTTCTTAACTCCTTAAAGGGTACTCCAGTAGAAAACATTTTTGTTTAAATCTACTGGTGCAAGAAAGTTAAACAAATTTGTAAATTACTTATATTAAAAATTTGTAATCCTTTCAGTACTTATCAGCTGCTGTATAATACAGAGGAAGTTCATTTATTTTTGAATTTCTTTTCTGTCTGTCCGCGGTGCTCTCTGCTGACACCTCTGTCCATGTCAGGAACTGTCCAGAGCAGGAACAATTCCCCATCCTGCTCTAGACCGTTCCTGACACGAACAGAGGTGTCCGCAGAGAGCACTGTGGTCAGACAGAAAAGAAATGTGTTTGTACCCTCATATTGCCCCCGTATGCGGAAAGATAAAAAAGTTATAGGGCTCAGAAGGGGACAGTTTTAACCATACTAATTTCCTCACAAAAAGTATTTTTTTTTTCACTAGCAAACTAAAACAAAACCTATATAAATTGTGTATCATTGGAATGATATGGACCTACAGAATAAATACACTGCTCAAAAAATAAAGAAAACACTTAAACAACACAATGTAACTCACACTGTCCACTCAGGAAGCAACACTGATTGACAATTTCACATGCTGTTGTGCAAATGGAACAGACAACAGATGGAAACTATAGGCAATTAGCAAGACACCTCAATAAAGGAGTGGTTCTGCAGGTGGTGACCACATACCACTTCTCAGTTCCTATGCTTCCTGGCTGATGCTTTTGCCACTTTTGAATGCTGGCTGTGCTTTCACTATAGTGGTAGCATGAGACTGAGTCTACAACCCACACAAGTGGCTCAGGCAGTGCAGTTTATCCATGATGGCACATCAATGCAAGCTGTGGCAAGAAGGTTTGCTACGTCTGTCAGTGTAGTGTCCAGAGCATGAAGGTTTTACCAGGAGAAAGGCCAGTACATCAGGAAACGTGAAAGAGGCCGTAGGAGGGAAACAACCCAGCAGCAGTACTGCAACCTAAACCATTGTGACTTCCACAGGTGGGGATTGTGCTTACAGCCCAAAACCGTGCAGGACGTTTGGTATTTGCCAGAGAACGCCAAGATTGCCAAATTCGCCACTGGCGTCCTGGGCTCTTCACAGATAAAAGCAGGTTCACACTGAGCAAATGTGACAGACGTGACAGAGTCTGGAGACGCTGTGGAGAACGTTCTGCTGCCTGCAACATCCTCCTGCATGACCAGTTTGGCGGTGGGTCAGTAATGGTGTGGGGTGGCATTTCTTTGGGGGGCCGCACAGCCCTCCATGTGCTTGCCAGAGGTAGCTTGACTGCCATTAGGTACCAAAATGAGATCTTCAGACCCCTTGTGAAACCATATGCTGGTGCGGTTGGCCATGGGTTCCTCCTAATGCAAGACAATGCTAGACCTCATGTGGCTGGAGTGTGTCAGCAGTTCCTGAAAGAGGAAGGCATTGATGCTATGGATTGGCCCGCCCGTTCCCCAGAGAATCCGATTGAGCACATCTGGGACATCGTGTTTTGTTCCATCCACCAATGCCATGTTGCACCACAGACTATCCAGGAGTTGGCGGATGCTTTAGTCAAGGTCTGGGAGGACATCCCTCAGGAGACCATCTGCCACCTCATCAGGAGCATGCCCAGGCATTGTAGGGAGGTCATACGGGCACATGGAGGCCACACACACTACTGAGCCTCATTTTGACTTGTTTTAAAGACATTACATCAAAGTGGGATCAGCCTGTAGTGTGGTTTTCCACTTTAATTTTGAGTGTGACTCCATATCCAGACCTCCATGGGTTGATAAATTTGATTTCCATTGATAACTTTTGTGTAATTTTGTTGTCAGCACATGTAAAGATGAAAGTATTTCATACAATTAGTTCATTCATTCAGTTGTAGGATGTATTATCTTAGTGTTCCCTTTATTTTTTTTGAGCTGTGTATAATGTGTCATTTTTATTGAAAAGTGCTCTATGTAAAAACGCAACCCTCTAAAAGTTCCAATTTTGCCCCACAAATAATATTTTTTTGGCTTCACCATACATTTTGTGGTAAAATGAGTAATGTAATTACAAAGTACACTATGTCCCGCAAACAAGAAGCCCTATAGTTTAAAGGAAAACTGTCATATGTTTTGTCCTGCACTATCCACAGGTACCTGTGGATAGTGCGGGTGACTCTGAACATTTTGAGTCCTACCTTGCCCGGATCCGCTGCGCCGTTCGCCCGTTATAGCTGGTTTTCGGTATATTCAAATTAGCTGCTAACTGGCACGGGTGGGGTTACTGCCTTCAACTGGCACTGTGACGTAACCGCCGCCCGGCCCACAGCATCGCTGGCTAATGAATATTCATACGTTGTCTTATGCTCTCTGTCTCATCTCGGCCAAGTCCTGGACGATACTGCGCATGCACCCTTACTCCAACGCTGCTCCAGACAAATGAAGCAATGCTGAAGACCGCTTCCGGGTATAGTAGGAAATCCCGCGCATGCGCAGTATCGTCCAGGACTCAGCCGAGATGAGACAGAGAGTGTAAGACAACATATGAATATTCATTAGCCAGTGGTGCTGCGGGCCGGGCGGTGGTTACGTCACAGTGCCAGTTGAAGGCAGTAACCCCACCTGTGCCAGTTAGCAGCTAATTTGAATATACCAAAACTCAGCTATTACGGGCGAACGGCGCAGCGGATTCGGGCAAGGTAGGACTCAAAATGTTGAGCGTCTCCCGCACTATCCACAGGTACCCGTGGCTAGTGCGGGACAAAACATATGACAGTTTTCCTTTAAAAATTTGTGAAAAATTGGAAGAGTTATGGATTTTAAAAGATGAGGAGGAAAAAATGAAAACGCAAAAAAAAAAAATCGCTGGGTCATAAGGGGCTAAAATAGTTATTGTGGGAGTAGGGGCTTTAAAGCTATTTCCATTGTGTGGGATATAATAAAATAAACCTCTACTTACCACCAGCGCTCATGTGGTGCCTCCAGTGTTTTGCTCTGGTTCCCATCGATCTCTTTTTCTGAGCTGCAACGTGACTGTCTGCCCAGGAAGCCCCCGGCCCATTGTGTCATACTGCAGTTCAGCGAATCGCTGTCCGAGGAAGGACATCGCTGTGGCCATTGATTCCCTGAGCTGCAGTATGAAACATTGGGCCTGAGTGCTTTCTGGGCCCAACACGGCACGCTGCAGCTCAGAAACACCATCACATTGAGGGATCGGAGCATGACAGCGGAGGCACAGCAAGAGCGATGGAGGTAAGTAAAGTAAGTAAGTAAAGGCTTATTTTGATATATCCCACACAATGAGCATAGCTTTAACGAGAACCCCACAACCCACCCGCACGATAACCCCTTTAAAATTGCATAAAAAAAAGATTATAATACCATAACAAGCAGCTTTCACTCTAAAGCTGAATCACTATGCCAGCAATTTCCAGCTGCCAAACAAAAGGGTGTTGTCCTGGTCAGGCAATTCTACATGATTAAAGGGGTTCTCCGGTGCTTAGACATCTTATCTCCTATCCAAAGGATAGGGAATAAGATGCCTGATCGCGGGAGTCCCGCCGCTGGGGACCCCCGTGATCTTGCACGCGGCACCCCGTTTGTAATCAGTCCCCGGAGTGTGTTCGCTCTGGGTCTGATTACTGTCGATCACGCATTCGCCCCCGTGTGACGTCATGCTCCACCCCTCAATGCAAGCCTACGGGAGGGGGCGTGATAGCTGTCACGCCCCCTCCCATATTCTTGCATTGAGGGGCGGAGGCTTGATGTCACATGCCGCCGGCCCTGTGGTCGCCGGTAATCAGACCCGGAGCGAACACGCTCTGGGGACTGATTACAAACGGGGTGCCGCGTGCAAGATCACGGGGGTCCCCAGCAGCTGGACTCCCGCGATTAGGCATCTTATCCCCTATCTTTTGGATAGGGGATAAGATGTCTAAGCACCGGAGAACCCCTTTAAGGCCAGGGCCACACGGGGACTTGAGTCACACAACAGAAAGATTGTAATGTTGCATTCAAACATCGCATTTTATGATTGTCAATGTGGTCACATTGCAACTCATGATCTACTGTGAGAACCCCTTTAAGCACTTTAAAGTGGGACTCCAGTAGTTATATCACTTTACATTTGGGCCTCATTTTCATCAGTGTTTGAGCTCTATTAGCTCATTCTGTTATGACAGGACTTTAGCGGGGGAAAAAATATTGCCAGCATAATATTTTTTCCCCACTCAAATTTTGCAAGACAAGGGAAATTGGACTCTATTCAAAGCCAGTAAGTTCTTGATCCATTGGTGTCTGCTGTGACACGTACCATCAAGCTCCGTTATATGTGCCTGTAACAAAGCTCCTGCATGGCGCTTCATAACGCTGATGTGAACATTGCCTTATATTTATCACCTACTCACTTGGGGTCTCATTGGTTGTTCTCTCCCTACTTAAGCTGTTAATGTATATTTGGTAGGTATGCCAGAAAAGCCTGCAGTGGCACCATTTTAGTCTTTACTGAGTGGATCTTTTTGTTTTGGTGAAAAACGTGTTATGGAGGCAAGAGCAACAAGCGGCTACAACGTGGAAATCCTACGGTAACAGAATACAGAGATCAGATCTCTTTTACAAATAGTCAACAATACTATGGTCTGCATTAATTGAAATAGTTTTCTAGTACATATTCATTGATGGCTGTTAAAGATAGGCCATCAAAATGTGATTGGTGTGGGGTCTTGACACCTGTCATCCCCGCCAAAAGGTGTTTGCTGGAGACACAGCATCTGCATACACTGAGCAGGAAGCAGGCGCTAAAAATGAAGCACACAGCCAGTTTTCATAGACACATCGTTGTAGTAGTATAGGTCAAACTGAAGAACTCTGTGACAGTAAACACTGTCCTAGAATGCCACCTTTATCACAAGTCAATGAAACTTCTGCTCTGTTGTATTTACTTTGATCAGTTGTTAGTGCTATCATTGTGATGTGGAAGTGTCTAGTGCAACAGCAGCTGAGGAACATAGACGTAGCAGTAGCCATAGCTGCCAAACCACATGGTACATATACAGTAAACGCCACCTGTGTTATAGCCTTAAGGACTCAGCCCATTTTGGCCTTTATGGACCTGGCCAATTTTCATCTTTGCACTTTCATTTTTTCCTCCTCCCCTTCTAAAAATCATGACTCAATTATTCACCTACAGACCCAGTTAAAGGAGAACTCCAGAATATAAAAATGTTATTCCCCATACTGCCAGCAGTAAAAAAAATAAAGATGAACATACCTTCCTCCGCTCCCCTGGGGCCTCCGGTCACCGGCTCCGGTCTCCGCCGTGATCCTCTTCCTGGTTGCCAGTGGTCGGAGAGGACAAAGTGCCGACTCCCAAGAGGACAAAGTCCCGCCTCAGCCGGCAATAGGCTGAGCGGCTGTGTGACGCTTTCTGCCCCGGCAGCAGGTGTCGGTGTAGTGAAGAATTTTGTGTCCTGAAGCGTTCTCACACTTCCACTGAGCCTATCCCCGGCCGAGTCGGACTTCGCTGCGGCTGGTGATTGGCTGAGCGCAGTATGATTCTCCGACCACCGGCAACCAGGAAGTGGATCACGGCGGAGACCGGAGCCGGTTACCGGAGGCCCCGGGGGAGCGGAGGAAGGTATGTACATCTTTAATTTTTTTATTGCCTTATTTTATAACATAATCTGCTTCCATTTCTACGCAGTGCATTTTTCGGTAAAAATGACACCTTCTCTTTATTCTGTACATCCATACGGTTGCAATATATGTACCGTATATACTCGAGTATAAGCCTTTCCGACTATAAGCTGAGGCCCCTAATTTCACCCCAAAAACCTAGGAAAAGTTATTGACTCGACTATAAGCCTAGGGTGGGAAATACATCATCCCCCCCCCCGTCATCATCCAGACCCCCGTCATTAACACCCCCGTCATTAACACCCCCGTCATTAACACCCCCGTCATTATCACCCCCGTCATTATCACCCCCGTCATTATCACCCCCGTCATTATCACCCCCGTCATTATCACCCCCGTCATTATCACCCCCGTCATTATCACCCCCGTCATTATCACCCCCGTCATTATCACCCTCGTCATCATCACCGCCTGTCAATCCCTTCGTCATCATCCAGACAACCCTTTTGTTTTCTACTCACCTCCCCAGTTGTTGCTTTCTCGGTGGGAAGGAAGGGTGAGCTGGTCCGGGCTGTCAGCCTTCACCGGGAGGCTCTCTTCTCCGCTCCGGGCCAGCCATGGACTAGTGACGTTGCATTGACGACGACGCGCAGGGACATCCGTGTGCAGCAGACGTCCGTGATGTCCTGGGCATCCCTGCGCATGAACGTCCCTGCGTGGTGGCGTCAATGCAGTGTCACTAGTTTGGGGCCGGCCCGGAGCGGAGAAGAGGGCCTCCCGGTGAAGATGGACATCCCGGAACGACTAACCCTCCCCACTGGACGGTCCCTGCAGCATAGATGGCAAAAGATGGGTGGTCTGGCCCATCCCCTCACAGCTATGCCAGAAGCTTTTTTTTGTTTGTTTTGTTCACTCGAGTATAAGCCAAGGTGGGCGTTTTCAGCATGAAAAATCGTGCTGAAAAACTCTGCTTATACTCGAGTATATACGGTAGGTTTTGTATTACTACTTTAAAAAAATTATAACTACATGCACCAACATTTGTTTAAAATTGTCATCTTCTAACCACTATAACTTTTTTATTTTTCCGCATACGGGGCTATATGTGGGTGGATTTTTTGCGTTGTGTTCTTTAGTTTTTATCGGTACCATTTTTGTTTTGATGGGACTTTTTGAAGAATTTTTATACATTCTTTTATGATATATGAAGTGACCAAAAATGCGCAGTTTTGGAATTTTTGTTACTTCAAACCCAGGTAACAGGACCAGGGTGTACAGGTATGACCTGTGTCCTGAAGTACCAGGACACAAGGGCTTACCCATACGTCCTGTGTCCTAAACGGGTTAAAGTGTACCTGTCAAATCCCACACACAAAAAAACTAAAAACTACTATATTTTACTCAGTACCTCATCGTGATCATGTACATATAATTTGTATGTCTCTGTCACCTATATTTTACAAAAGAATAGCATATCAATGCTGCTCACTGTCTTTTTCATCTTGTGAAAGGGAGGGGGCATGTCCTTCTCTTGCCTGCACTCTGCTGACTCCTCCCCCTCCCTCACTCTGTGCTGAATCCTTGCAGCCTGCTATGTAACCCTTTCCTTTCTGGTTTCATGCTGTATACACACACACACACAATGATTATTTGAGATTGCCTGTACTCTACCACCAAAGACAATATGGTGAGTGTATAACTTAGATGTCATTCATGTGTGTCATCCTTAGGCAGTCCTGTAGTTTTGATATAGTTGGAGGTACAGTGTTTGGATAACTCTTTTTACAGCAGTGTTGCCTTCAGCTGTTGGCCTACAGCTTTTGCAAAACTACAACTCCCAGCATGCCCAGACATCCTTTAATTGTCCAGGCATGCTTGGAGTTGTAGTTTTGCAACAGTTGGAGGCGCATGTTTGGTAAAACTCTGTGTTACAGTAGTGCTGCTGTAAGCTGTGTTCCTCTTGCAGCCTTGTCCATCAGCCATCTCGTGTCCATCACCATTGGACAAGCTTATACCACTTTGGGACTCATCAGTGTCCCAGGCGGTATGGGGACCCTTAGTGGTGGGATTTTCAAAGGCAGTATTCTTTAATAAAATGTGATTTTTTTTTTTTTTTTTTTAAAGAAGTATATTAGAAAAATTATTGTTTTGCCAAGATTTACAACATATAAAAAGTTTTTATATCTGACAGTGCCGATGTAATATTTTCAATAATACTGTGCTCCCCTTGAAAATGTTGCCGTGAAAATGATTTCTGTTTATCAGCTTCAGCTATTACTACCGTCCTGTGCTCGGCAGAATGAATTATCTAGTAAGAGAATGCTTTGCATACCTCTTTTACTGTTGGACTCTGGCGTTTATCCCAGCATGCCTTTTGTGATCCAAATAACATAACTGTAAGATTGGGATGGTGCGCCTGTAACAGGAATTGGAGCACAGATATGAATCTGTCTGTAATTCACCCTGTACTTAATATATTCCATTGACATGTTGTTGCAGTAGTTTTAGGTCTTTGAAGCTTTTATGCAGATATAACATAACATTACTGTGTGTTATTGTGTTACATTGAAGGAGTTATCCAGAAATAGAAAAACTGCCATTTTTCTTCCAAGAATGGTACCACCCTTATCCACAGGTTGTGTGTGGTATTACAACTTGGGCCCCATTTACTTAAAGGGGTATTCCAGGCAAAACCTTTTTTTATATATATCAACTGGCTCCGGAAAGTTAAACAGATTCTTAAATGACTTCTATTAAAAAATCTTAATCCTTCCAATAGTTATTAGCTTCTGAAGTTTTCTGTCTAACTGCTCAATGATGATGTCACGTCCCAGGAGCTGTGCATGATGGGAGAATATCCCCATAGGAACTGCACAGCTCCCGGACGTGAGTCATCAGAGAGCAGGAAGACAGAAAACAACAACTCAACTTCAGAAGCTAATAACTATTGGAAGGATTAAGATTTTTTAATAGAAGTAATTTACAAATCTGTTAAACTTTCCGGAGCCAGTAGATATATAAAAAAAGTTTTGGCCTGGAATACCCCTTTAAACGGAACTAAGCTGCAATACCACACACAACCTGAGAACAGGTGTGGTGCATTTTTTTTTGAAAAAATGTATCCAGAATAAGAAAAGCAGAGCTAATGCCTTTAATGCTTTGGCTTTGATTGTAGGAACATTATTTAAACATCCCAGAGACTTTTAAAGTAGTCCTTTTTTTAATGGCATATTTTCACATGGCATAGTTCACACCATGGTCCCCATTAGTGTGTTCTACTTATTTAATTTATTAATTAGATGTATGGAAGCAGATCCCAGAAAACCTGCCTTTTGAGCAGTGAATATCAAACATAGCTATTGAGTGGCTGGCAGCACCCTACACACAGTGTATAATATGCTTTCTAAATAAATGTTACCTGGGTCCAAAAATGGCCATTTTTCCTGGGAGATATAGAAAACACGAGGTCAATTTCAGCCATAATATTTTTTGTGGTAACATAAACTGTCTTTGTACCTCACCTTCCTTTTATCTTCCTATGTATAGGAATTAAAGTTTTACTAATAAAACTAGGATGTGTTAATCTATGGATCCACAGGTATACTTTCACACAAAGTTCATTGTGCATAAAATGAAATGAAGTGGGTGGCACCGGATTTCTTTAATCCTTCTAACCTTTAAAGTAGCATAAGACAACATTTTCAGCATGTACATGCTTGTTTTATACTCGCGAAACAAAAAGGTTTGTTGCCTCTTTTATGCAGCACGTGAGGGAATTGCTTCTAAAACATAAAGCAAAAAAAAAAGGTAAAATGTGTGTACGGCTGGGTTCACACCACGTTTTTCAAATACGGTAACCGTATATGTATTTTCCGCTAAAAACTGTATGACAAAAACCGCATGCAACCGTATACAACTGTATGACTCCAAATTAAAACGTATACGGTTTTTCCCCGTATACGGTTCCAAAACGTACGTACGGTTCTATCCGTTTGCATCAGTTTTTGCCAACGGTTTTGCTATTTTGTTGGAATTAGTTTTCCAGCAATTTAATAAAGTTACTATTGTTCTATTGAAATTCCAATCTGCGCATGTGTCAACTCCAAAAACGGATTAGAAAAACCGTATGCAACCGTATTCTGAAATTCTGTGTACGGTTGTCATAGACAACAATGTTAAAAGAACCGCATACGGGTCGCATACGGTTTTCCAACCGGAGGCAAAAACGTGCTTGACAGCGTTTTTGCCTACGGTTGAAAAATCGGCAAAACCGTATCCGAGGCAAAACGGATGCAACCGTACACAACATTTGAAATACGGTTTACAATGCATTCTCTACGCATACGGTTTCGGATACGGTCGTATCGTTTTTTGGGCGGAAAACCGTATACGGTTACCGTATTTGAAAAACGTATGTCATAGGCGCTACGCTAGAAATAAAGCTGCTGGCTTACTCCAGCTCTCTTCACTTTTTGCCATGATGCCATGGGCAATGTTTGAAAATAAGTGCAGCATACATGTGTTGGTCATAGATGGCGCTTCTTTTAGCTTATGGTCTATCGATGCTTGGCAGGTAGACACGGCATGATTTTGCCTCTAGAATTCATGTGTTGCTAGCGAAACCGTATGGCCTTTTGGATACTGTATATAAGCTACTGTATATCTGTCAAAATTACAAATATTGGGGGAGATTTATCAAAACCTGTGCAGAGGAAAAGTTTTGTAGTTGCCCATAGTAACCAATAAGGTCATTTTGAAAGAGGCCTGGGAAAAATGAAAGAAGCAATCTGATTGGTTACTATGAGCAACTGCACCACTCTTCCTCTAGACAAGTTTTGATAAATGTCCCCCATTGTGTAGTTGGGTCACTAGGCTGTGGTGCTGCTTTGTGCGTAAGCTGCCTCTTAATGGTGTTCTATTTTGAATCTTAATAGTCTTTTTTGTGAAATGCTCATTGGTGAAACATCAAGCCATAACATTGTAACCCATAACAATAGGTTTAGATTTTTTGTGACAATGTTTTCACAGTAGATCATGACTTGCAATGTGACCACATTGACAATCATAAAATGCGATGTTTGAATGCAACATTACAATCTTTCTGTTATGTGACTCAAGTCCCCGCATGGCCCTGGCCTTAAAGGGGTTCTCCGGAGCTTACACATCTTATCCCCTATCCAAAGGATAGGGGATAAGAGGTCTGATCGCGGGTGTCCCGCAGCTGGGGACGCCAGCGATCATGCATGCGGCTCCCCGTTTGTAATCAGTCCCCGGAGCGTGTTAGCTCCGGGTCTGATTACGCTCGACCACAGAGCCAGCGGTGTGTGATGTAAGCAGTGTAAGATGGGGGTATGTAAAATTAGGGTGATAAACATGAAATGGGGGAGGGTAGACATGAAATGGGAGGGATAGACACAAAACAGGGGTAAGGACATGAAATTACATAATCAGAATATGACATTTCCCCCTAATAGTCATTTGTTAACAAACAAAAAAATAGAAAGAAATTCACATCATCTTGTGCGCTGCTGGTACACATCGCAAACCTGTTAAAAAGGTGTGACGACATAAACCTCAGCATATTGACAATAGTCCCTTTCAGTTTAATGGCCCCAATGTAGTCAGATACTGACTACCTTTGGTCCATTTCCCACATAGATTTGTTTTATTTGGCAGGTCTCAAAAACATGGTCTACTGTGCTTTTGAGTGCTGCTAAATAAATTTATATTTGCAAAAAATGGCCCAAACGTAGTAACTAGTTTTAATATATTGGTCCATTAAATTGAATGGGGCAGATGCCAGTTCGCAAATATTTTCACCAGTATACGTTTTCGACAGCTCTGAGACATGTACCAGGGTACACATATACCGGTGTACAACATACAACATCATCTTCTGCCTTCAGTGCCTTTTCTTAGATCCCTGATGGATTACCTCAGAAAAATGTAAACATACATATGGGCTACATAGAGGTAATGCTTTAGTCATGATTAAAGGGATATTCCAGGATTATTCTTCTTTAGCCTTTGAGACTATGATGCCAAGTCATAATTCTGTGTTATATGCTTCTTTTCCCTACTTAGTTTTCATGCACATGACCCACACCCGGAAGTGCTGTAGTGCAAGTCTTTTTATTTTTACTGTTGTCTCTGACTTTCCCAGCATTCCCTGTGGCCAGAGACAATATGTCATAAGCCACATGGTCTCCAGGGGGTGTAGCTATGCTGCGGTGGGTGGGTGGGTAGCATTACTTCAGTAATTCCTTCCACCCTGCTATCCAGAGACAGAGTAACTTATCATAGACTCAACGGCTGAACCCCTTTAAAGAATATTATTCTGGCTGGATATGTTGAGATTTCCTGTCAATAATCTGGTATTAGAGATTTATGTTATTCTGTAATGTAAAAGTTGCCTAGGCTGGTAGATGTGAGTATCTGTAATAATAATCATTATGTATGTGTAGTCATTGATGACAGATAAATAATAATAATGACAGATGAAAATGTATCAACACTGAGAATCTTCTTAACACGATGTTGCGTAATTTCTGTTGATCCTAATAAGGGTGCGTTCCCATGTTACGGCTGTCGTATGTGGATGAACCACACCTGCATGTGGTTGACAATGGCCGCACAATTTTGCCGGTTTTGTGCACCTTGCAGTACTTAATAGATGTATTCATCCCACACTCCTCAGTTTTTGTTGCCTTTTCATTGAGGAAAGTTTGTGTTTCGTGCAGATGTTTCAAGTTTCTCCGCTTTGTTTTTGGTGACTGAAAGTGATCGGCAACAGTTGGTTCACGTTTGACTCAGCAAGATTCTGGTTTTCTTGACTCGACTTGCATTCCAGCGATTTGTTGTTCCTTTGTCTGCTGTTCTTCATTATGGAGGAGCATAACACATACAGATTAACTCACGTGAAAGTCTGAATGTACAGAAAACAGCAGCAGGTCCCAGCTTGCTAAAACAGTAAAATCCTTCAATAAAGACTATTATAATGGAAGCTTCCTGGGAAGGAAACTGCAAAAATTCCACCTGTTTCAATATATCTCTTTATAGCTATAATCTCTGAAATCTTGCTGCAGGCCTATAGTGGTAAAGGGGACAGACAGGCAGGAGATTGTCTAAGCTATTTCTATCCATGAATGATTTGTTGCCTTTGTAGCTCTTATACAAAAGTGTTTTTTCTGTTCCTTATCCTTGTGTGTAGTAGCTGTGTGCTCTTATTCTTGGTATCCTCAGCCATTTGTCCTCCAAACCTCCCTGCTTTCCAATCCTGACAGTGTGTCATCTGCTGGCTACCATCATTGGCCATATTAGGCTCTGTTCATATTGGGGGAAATTTATCATTGCATTTTAGAGCTTTTTTTTCCCCTTATGCCAGACGCACAAAATATATTGCGTGCACCTAAGCACAAAGTACTAAACAGTCTTACCTAAGCAACTTTCAGTTTTCACTTTACAGTGGTCACAAATTTAGGAAGTCAATGAGGAGGGTGCAAAAGATAGGGGGTTCTTAAGAGCGCTACTGAATGGAGGTGTGAATGGAATCAAATAGATCATAAGCCAGCAGGTTCACAGGACTAACTTTTATTGAAAAAGAAGTCAGATAAAAAGGGGAAAACGCGTTTCTGCACACACTCGCGCCTTCCAATGCTTAGCAGTATGTATCACAGTGGAAAAAGTGGGTAGCAATTTGTACCTATGGTCCAGATGGGAAGGGTAAATGGATGAATGGAGGGTTAAAAGGTGAATATGTATATATCTCTGCACCACTGGGGTGCAATGAAACGGTCGCACCACATGTGGGCAGTAGATCAGCAGTGGTCCGTGTGTCAGAACATAGCTGGAGGTTATGGCGAGGTGGGGAGTAAATGTCATAATGTAAGCAGGGACAGAGAGACATATACTCACTATTCTGTAATCCTGGCTGGAGTTCCTGTGTGCTGGCTGTGGGTAATGAGTGCCGGAGCTCTGTTATATACACGGGCGCTGCCACTCATCATGCGCAACTCTGCAAAGACGTCACTTACGGTCCGGCACACGGCAGTGATGGAGTACCGAAGTGGCCGGGAAAGCGCGGCTGGCGCATGTGAATGTTGTAAGGGCCAGGAGAGCCCGGCTAGCGCATGTGAATGTTGTTAGGGCGGCTGTTAGTGTGTTAGACATGAGTGTATTGTTGAAACATAAATAAAATCAATGGGAGATATATATATGTAGGGCAGATGTTAGATGCTGGTGGGCTTAAGGATTTATATATAGCCTGAAATAATGTAAGAGGACAGTTTAAGATGTGATGGGTGAGGGGATGAACAACGGCCCCATATTGCTAGGGTGGGATAAGAATATCATAAAGGACCGAGGTCCCTATAGATAGTGAGAGATAATGGTGGAAGTATGCTGGAAGATCTACAGGGGCTAAGTCACTAAATGGAGGGTTGAGATGGGTGAACAACATTCACATGCGCTAGCCGCACTCTCCCGGCCCTTACAATATTCACATGTGCCAGCCACGCTTTCCCGGCCTCTTTGGCACTCCGGCACTGCCGTGCACAGGACCGGAAGTGATGTCCTTGCAGAGTCGTGCATGATGAGTGGCGGCACTCATTACCCACAGCCAGCACATAGAAACTCTAGCCGGGACTACAGAATAGTGGGCATATGTCTCTCTGTCCCTGCTTACATTATGACATTTACTCCCCACCTCGCCATAACCTCCAGCTATGCTCTGACACACGGACCACTGCTGATCCACTGCCCACATGTGGTGCGACCGTTTCACTGCACCCCAGTGCTGCAGAGCAATATACATATTCACCTTTTCAACCCTCCCTTCATCCATTTACCCTTTCCATCTGGACCATGGGAACAAATTGCTTCCCACTTTTTCCACTGTGATACATACTGCTAAGCATTGGCTATTTTTAAAGTTATTTCTTGTCACGTATATATGTCCTAAGCCTTATTTCTGCCGTCACTTTATGATTATACACCATAAAAATCTATCTGAGTTAATCGCTACATAGATGCATGGCTTTTATATAAAAATGTTTTAATCTCCTGTATATATGTATACCCTCTGATAGGCTATTGGACATGATTTCTATTTTAGATATTAACTATTTCTACCTATATGTGTGTTCTTTCGGTAGTAATTTTGGGTACCTGAGGAAGGCGCGAGTGTGTGCCGAAACGCGTTGTCCCCTTTTTTATCTGACTTCTTTTTCAATAAACGTTAGTCCTGTGAACCTGCTGGCTTATGATCTATTTGTTTCCATTCACACCTGCATACAGTAGCGCTCTTAAGAACCCCTATATTTTGCACTCTCCTCATTGCCATTCGTTCTCAGTCTCCTCCGGGAACACGGAAAAAAGGGGTGAGAGCAGCAGACTGTTTTACCGTTCTCCCTGCATACCCGCAGACCATATGACACGGGTTACACTGGCCCTTTTTGTACCTCTACAAGAGGTCAGTACGACACCTTGGGTGTTAGTGGTGGGTATTTTGCAGTGTCTTTAGTATCTACCGTAAATACTACACTAGGGAGCGCCCCGATTTTTTCCCCCATTTTCTCCTTCTGTCAAATTTAGGAAGTGTGAATGTCGCAAACTGCTCTGAAAAGTCAAAAACCTAAGCCAGATCAGACCTGGCTTACAAAACTGCCTTTGGAGGGCAATTATCACAAAAAATTGCAACTTCAACTTTTTAAGCAGAAAAGTCACAAGGGAGAGGAGGAATCATACAAAATGGTGTTCTGAAGTGATTTATTGTTTTTTGTGCACCAAATTTATCTACCCTCCCCCTTGATAGTATTAAATGACTTCAAAACTCACTTTCCAAAGACAACAATGATAAATGTCCCCTATTGTGTTTGTGAACTACAAATTTATAGGGCCTAATTCATGATGAATGCCAGAAGTATCATTTTGACATATGTTAGGCTTGTTTGTGTCTGTGTGTTTGTGTGTGTGTGTATATATAATAAACACTAATTTCACTGTATAAACAAGTGCAATAGTCTATACTATAACATGTGTGGCAGTGTGGCAAGGAAAGGGTGTATTTCCCTTGCTATCTCTGCAGAATGCTCCACCTGTGGCCTGATTAATGAGGTATCAGGAAGGGAAAGTGTGTGTTTTAAAAGGAAAAGAGACAGAATAGTTGGGGCTCTTCCTAGGAGACAGCATGTGGGCTGTAGGGAAGAGACAGAGCCTGCTGAGGAGTACACAGCCCGAGCTATGAGAGGCTCAAAGAGACTGACATGAATTGTGAGTAGAAGGTTGCAGGGGACATATGTTTAACCGGCTGAGGGAAGCTCAGCGGTTGTTAGTCAGGACAAGCTGATCTGTTTAGTCAGTGACCAGACGGTCTAGGATTTTGTTTTGTTCCTGCTTTTTGTTTATTTCTTTCCCTGCAACCTGTCTAATAAAACTGGCAAGGTGCCAGATTTGCATTATAAGTGTTTGTTTGCTGGTTTATTGAGAAGAAACGCATCCTGTGGCGTAGTCCAGGACGATCCCAGAGCTAATCCCCAAGACGGATCGTCACACATGCAAAGGGAAGGAAAAAAATTGTATACTGTAAAGACCCCTGTATGCCTATATGCCTATCCAGTGTCAACGATTGCAGCCTTCTGCCTGAGTTATACGACTGAACATCCTCTTAAAGTGTCGTGCAGTAATTACTCAATTATGAATTACGGTCATAAAAATATTATGAAAAATATATATTTTTTTTAAATGATCAAAAATATCAAAATTATGACCTGGTGAATTGTAGACAAACCTAATCAATACAATTCACATCTGAGTCCGACTATTTCCTCTTATATCAACAAGTTAATTTTTATGACATTAAAGGGGTAGTCCAGTGGTGAAAAACTTATCCCCTATCCTAAGGATAGGGGATAAGTTTGAGATCGCGGGGGGTCCGACCGCTGGGGCCCCCTGCGATCTCTCTGTACGGGGCCCCGGCTCTCCGCCGAGATAGCGGGTGTCGACCCCCGCACGAGGCGGCGGCCGACACGCCCCCTCAATACATCTCAATGGCAGAGCCGGAGATTGCCGAAGGCAGCGCTTCGGCTCTGCCATAGAGTTGTATTGAGGGGGCGTGTCGGCCGCCGCTTCGTGCGGAGGTCGACACGCCCCCTTCCCGCGGGCTGTCGGGGCTCCGTACAGGAGATCGCGGGGGGCCCCAGGGGTCGGACCCCCCGCGATCTGCAACTTATCCCCTATTCTTAAGATAGGGGATAAGTTGTAAACCACTGAATCACCACTGGACTACTCCTTTAACACTAAGGATGGAGTTTTGCAATATACAATAATACACAGGTGTTATAAAAATATGCAGATTTATTAGTTATAAGGTTATCAACATAAATGGGTAACACACACAATGATATATGCTAATTAATTCAATTAGGGTATGTTAGTAAACATTACAAGCTTGTTAATTGACTACATATAGTAGAACAATATGTGCAATTGAAAGCTCAAACATAATGTGAACAGAGCCTTAACTCACATGGTGATGTCTCTTTCTGTCACCCAGAGAGTTCTCCACCTACTCCTCTCTGGTCTCCCCTTCAGTAAATTGAGGACTTACCCATGACACTTTGGCCGACATTTATCATTGTCTTTAGACTGTTTTTTGTGTCTAAAAAAGGCGCAAGCAAGGGTTATTTGTGCCTTTTTTATGCCTTTTGGTTTACACATTTCTGCTGATTTTGAGTTGCAATCCACTGATTTTGGCAATACACATGATATGGAAGGGTTTTATAAACTGTGCCTTTTTGTAAAAAGGCGCAAAGCCACTGAAAAGTCTCTAAACCTACACCAGCCCAGAGTTAGCTTTTTGGTGTATGTGAACAGAAACACTTCAGAAAATGTGACCTGCACAAAATGTATCAAATGCTCTGTGACCTTTTTAATAAATGTGGTGCTCCTACACGTTATCAGCACACAAAAGTGTAGTAAAAAGCTTCACTTACACCTACAATGATAAATGCCGGCCATTGTGCGGAGAAATGCTAGTGTAAATCTATCTTGTATTAGTGACTGTTGAGAAATCAAAGCCTTGACCTTAGTTTAGAGCTTCTACATTTTTATATTTTATTTTTCTGAACATTCCACAAGCTGCTGTCACTTCATTAGAGTATATGACCTAGAATTCTAGCCTAAGTGCCATCCTAAGCACTGTATTTAGAAGGTTTAAGGACACTGCATTGTGAACAGTGAAAACCAGCTCTAGAATCATTTTATCCAAATATATATTTGCATCCACAAGGAAGATGAATGATTTTTCATATTGTAAGACACAATAGAAATCTCTGACCCTATCCATCTTACTATCCATCTTACTCTGACTGAAAAGTAAGTAATAGCAAGCTGCCACTATCAGACCAGAATGGTAGACTCCAGTCTGGGATCTTATCATAAAGAAAAAAAAGAGATTGGTTACCTTACAGAGTAGTATAGTCCTTAGCAGGGGTCTTTGTTTTTTGACCCCTACTAATAAGGCTATGTTCACACCTCAGATTCCGCTGCAGTCCCAACGGGATTCTGCTGCACTGTGCACACGGCAAAGTTTCTGTGCCAGATGTTTCTTGCATGGAAATTCCAATTTCTGTGTCCACAGAAAGTATGAACCTGAAAGACTAGCCTTTAAATGACTTGTATGTATAGTCTATAAATGTGTTGTGTGTGACTTGACCTCTTTCATCGAACATCCAGCAGCCTACAGCTATAATATTGTGTCAATAACAGTAAGTACATTTCGCCCTAGTGTTAATGTATGAGACAAGAATAGACATTGAATGCTACCCCAGCCATGGAATTGGTAAGCGATGTGTCAGACTTCATGAGAACAAGCCATTTTTCCACATGGATTCATGCTTTGTTCTGATCTCGCAATAGACTTCAGTGTGCCAGACCCATTCATGCCATTAAGGAAACAATTGCTTTCTCCTGATAATGGTTGTGTGACATAGCCCATCCACTATGTTTGTTTTGAAGGTAGTCCTCTATGGAAATGACAAAGATGTTCCTTCTATCTGACTAAGCACACAAAAACCTATTTGAATAGCTATCATCCATCACATTAACCAGTTAGCCTCAAGCATCTTCCTAATAGCAGTGAAAACATACTGAATACGACTCATGGTGGCAGGCATAAGAGCTTTTTATGATACTCATCTATATCACACTTCCCATAGTTTCTGATGGTCATACTGAGACAGATAACCTGACAGTTCACCAGTTCTTAAAGGGGTACCACAGTGGGAAAAAAATGTCTTTTTCTTCAAATCAACTTGTTCCAGAAAGTTAAACAGATATGTAAATTACTTCTATCAAAAAATCTTAATCCTTCCAGTACTTATCAGCTGCTAAATACTACAGAGGCAGTTGAATTCTTTGTTGTCGTTCTTTTCTGTCTGACCACAGTGCTCTCTGCTGACACCTCTGTCCATGTCAGGAACTCCCCAGAGCAGGATAGGTTTGCTATGGGGATTTGCTTCTACTCTGGACATTTCCTGACATTGACAGATGTGTTAGCAGAGAGCATTGTGGTCAGACTGAAAAGAACAACTGAACTTCCTCTGTAGTATACAGCAGCTGATAAATACTTGAAAGATGAAAAAAAATAATAGAAGTAATTTACAAATCTGTTAAACTTTCTGAAACAAGTTGATTTGAAGAAAAAAAAAAATGTTTTCTACCAGAGTACCCCTTTAACCTCTTAAGGACGTAGGACGTACACCATGCGCCCGGTCCTGGTATATAACGCAGGGTCACGCCATGACCCCGTGTCATACCTGGTCGTTCCCGCCTAATGAAAGTCGGGACCCTGGGCTAATAGCATGCAGCACCGATCGTTGTGCCGCGCACTATTTAGATGCTGCGTTCAAAGTCTATTGCTGCATCTAAAATCAAAGTGAAAGCTTCCCGGCAGCTCAGTGGGGATGATCGGGACCATCGCAGTGAAATCGGGATGTCCTGATCAGCTAGAACGCGAGCGGAGGTCACCTTACCTGCCTCTGTCGCGTCCGATCGGCGATCGATTGCTCCAAGCCTGAAATCCAGGCTTGAGCAATCGACCGCCAGTAACACTGATCTTTGCCGTGTCAATGCACTGCAATGATCTGTGTAGCAGATCAGTGTGTGCAGTGTAATAGCCACTAGGGGGGGCGGGGGGGGGGGGGGGGGGGGTGGGGCTATAACACTGCAAAAAAAAAGTGTGAAAAAAAGTTAAAGATCATTTAACCCCTTCTTTAATAAAAGTAAGAATCACCCCCTTTTCCCATTTAAAAAAAACTGTGTAAATAAAAATGAACATATGTGGTATCGCCACGTGCAGAAATGTCCGAACTATTAAAATATATTGATAATTAAACTGCACGGTCAATGGTGTACGCGCAAAATAGCGTATTTTTGGTCACTTTTTATATCATGAAAAAATTTATAAAAAGCGATTAAAAAGTCCGAAAATTTTTACCACTAAAAACTTCAGATCACGGCGCAAAAAATTTGCCCTCATACCGCCCCGTATTGGGAAAAGTAAAAAAGTTATAGGGGTCAGGAGATGACAATTTTTAACGTATACATTTTCCTGCATGTAGCAATGATTTTTTTCCAGAAGTATGACAAAATCAAACCTACATAAATAAGGTATCATTTTAACCCTATGGACCTACAGAATAAAGATAAGGTGTACTGCATAGAAAAGGAAGTCCCCAAAAGTTACAAAAGTGTTTGTTTGTTTTTTTCAATTTTGTCTCACAGTGATAATTTTTTTTCGTTTCGCCTTAGATTTTTGGGTAAAATGACTTATGTCACTGCAAAGTAGAATTGGTGGCGCAAAAAATAAGCCATCATATGGATTTTTAGGTGCAAAATTGAAAGAGTTATGATTTTTTAAAGGTAAGGAGGAAAAAATGGAAGTGAAAAAACGGAAAAACCCTTGGTCCTTAAAGGAGAACTCCGTAATAGGAAAATTATCGTCCATACTGCCGGAAGTAAAAAAATAAACAGGTACATACCTTCCTTCGCTCCCCCGGTGCCTCCGGTAACCGGCTCCGGCCTCCACCACGATCCTCTTCCTGGTTGCCGGTGGTCGGCGAGTCATACTGTACTCAGCCAATCACCGGCCGCAGCGAAGTTTTCGGCCCCGGCAGCAGGTGCCGGTGTAGTGAAGAATTGTGTGTCTTGAAGCGTTCTAACACTGCCGCTCAGTCTATCGCCGGCCAAGTCGGGACTTCGCTGCGGCCGGTGATTGGCTGAGTGCAGTATGACTCGCCGACCACCGGCAACCAGGAAGAGGAGGCATCGGGGGAGTGAAGGAAGGTATGTACCTGTTTTTTCTTTTTACTGCCGGCAGTATGGACGATAATTTTCCTATTTCGGAGTTCTCCTTTAAGGGGTTAATGTGGGAACAGATTCTCGAAAGAAATGTTAAATGTTGCTTCATGCTCCATCCTCATCTGGAATGTATTCTCAGTTTTCTAGATAAAGATGTTAATTCTCAGTTTTCTAGATGTTACAAGAGAGGAAACAACAGATTTTTACAGTTTGTGTAGAAAAATTGTCTGGCACCCTCTCAAATTTCTGCTTTGTGTGTACTTATAATCTGGGATACAAGCCACCTTTTGTTGCTATTTGACACATGCCCAGGTGAAATTAAGGCTTACACACCTGGATTTAATGCCAACAGAGCTGCCAACCTATGGCTCATCAGTCATGCCAGGACTACATAATGCCTCGTGGGACCAAAACTAACTACATGACTTTTCTTGAATAATTTCCAAACAAGACATAGGGGGAGATTTATCAAGAAATGTCTATTTTAGATTAAATTTCCACCTTTTTTTTTGGTCTATGCTTTTGACTAGCGTGCGCCTTATTCATCAATAATGCGCAGTGTAATTATGAATAAGGTGCAGCTCTCCTTTAGCGTGAAAAGTTGTCTAACGTACACCTTTTCTAAAAAAAGAGTCAGACCAACAACCAGAGGCCTGGGTTCTCAACCCGTGGTACACGTACCCATAGGGGTATGCCACGGGTTGAGCGTTGGTATGCGAAAGCGCCGACAAATACTGGCCATGCATTGGTAAGTATTTGTCAGCGCATAGCCGCCGCAGCTCACTGCACAGTAGTGCGGCGCGAGCAGCGGCCTTAGTTACTGAAAGTGAGCTGCGTGGTTGCCCTGGAGACGTGTGACCTCCCCTGACGTTGTGTTGAGTTGCCGCAGCGCAGAAGGAGTCACTCATCAGGAGGAGTGACACACGAACTGGACTTGCTTTGCTGCCTAAATTATCTTTGGGGAGGCCAGGTAAAGGAAAAAAAGAAAAGTTTAACAAACTTTATGGTCCGGAAGGGGACTGATGGGGTGGAGGGGGATGTATGGGATGGCACAGAAGGCATATTAAGACGGAGGGGAGAGGGATAATGGCAAAGGGGGATGGGGATTAATAAAGCACAAGGCATTAAAATGTACCGTATTTATCGGTGTATAACACGCACTTTTAAAACTTTAATTCAAGGCAAAAAGTCTGCCTGCGTGTTATACACCGATAAATCTTTTTGTCACTGATTCAAAGTGGCCGCAGCAGCGGCTGCTTGTTAAGGATTAGCAGCCTGGCCGCGGCCACTTTAAATCAGTGACCAGCGCGCGGCTCCCCCTTTGTTTTTTTTACATTTTCCTTCTTTTCCCCTCTGCTTTTTATTGTATTGTTTTTTTTATCTTCGTTACCTAGCCGAGCTCGCCAGGCCAGGTCCGGTGTTGGCTGCGGTCAGTGAAGCTGGATGAGTGATGTCCTCTGCTAGCTCCGCTGCACAAGATCAGGGACGTCCCTCATTCAATGCTGCTGCCGCTGTGACTATTCTAAGGTGGCTGCGGTTGGGCTGCCAGCGGTGACCACACTGACCCGCGGCGGATGCAGCGAATGATGAGTGACGTCCCTGATGCTGTGCAGCCGGCAGAGTACGTCACTCATCCAGCTTCACTGACCGCAGCCCGCAAGACCCGACACCGGACCTGGCCTGCCGAGCGCGGCTAAGTAAGGAAGATGGGAAAAATGTATATATCAAAAACGGAGGGAAAGGGGATGATGAAAAGGGGGCATGATGTGAGGGGGGCATGGTGAGAAGGGGGCATGATGAGAAAGGGGCAAGATGAGAGGGGGCATGGTGAGAGGGGGCATGGTGAGAGGGGGCATGGTGAGAAGGGGGCATGGTGAGAAGGGGGCATGGTGAGAAGGGGGCATGGTGAGAAGGGGGCATGGTGAGAAGGGGGCATGGTGAGATGGGGCATGGTGAGATGGGGCATGGTGAGAAGGGGGCATGGTGAGAAGGGGGCATGGTGAGAAGGGGGCATGATGAGAAGGGGGCATGATGAGAGGGGGCATGATGAGAGGGGGCATGGTGAGAGGAGGGCATGATGAGAAAGGGGCATGGTGAGAAGGGGGAATGATAAGAGAGGGGTGGGGGAATGATAAGACAGTGGGGAATGATTAGAGGGTAAGGGGGGGGGGTGTAAATGTGGCACACGGGCTGATAAAAGGGGAGATATGATGTGGCACTGGAAGGGGGGACCAAACTGAAGTTCAGGCAAAATCAAAGTTAGAGGGATGATATGGCATTTAGTCTGTCATTTATCTTATATGTATTTTTTTTTTTTTACTTAAATTTCCCTATTAAAATGGGGGTGCGTGTTATACGCCAGTGCGTGTTATACGCCGATAAATACGGTAATGCCTTGTGCTTTTTTACTCCCCATCCCCCTTCCGCCATTATCACTTTCCCCCGCCATCTTAATATGCCTTCTGCTTTCTTGTTCTTCCACTGTGAAGGTGCCGCATGGGTCCAATGGACCCAGCTGAACCTGTTATAGGTCCGGTAATCCACAGGTATCGGGGAAAGATTATTCCTGGCACAGCAAATTGGTTAATAGGTAAAATAATAATGTTTAATAAGTTAAAGGTCACAGTAGATGTGCGAGACGTAGAACTTTTTGTCATGTCTACTGTGAGGAGGTGTAGGATAGAGACAAATAATTGTCATTTGCGTGAGAAATAGCGACTTTTCAGGAAAGTCGCAAATAATACGTGACCACTGCATGGTCAAAAATAAAATGGTCTACATTTGGGCAGAAAAGTAAAAAGTATCTATATGTAAAGACGCATGAAAGTCGCTAAAAAGCCCGCTAGCGCCTGAACAGTGCCAAAACATAGACAATAAAAATGGTCTAAAGGCAATGATAAATCTCCCCCATAATGCTTTGTGAAAAAGCCCTTCTTCAGAAGAAAGTGTCAGTCATCTGTAGACAGGTGTTTTATGGGGGTCTTGCTTTAGGACCTTTTAAACTTTTACATGGGGCAAATATTAAGCCATGTAAAAGACTCTGGTCATTCAGTACCAAAAATCATTGTTAGTCAGCCAAAAATCTCCCTATGTAAATGGTGGATGTGCTGCAAACAAGGATTTAACCCGATAACGACCACGGACGAGTATAGACGTCCAGGTTGGCGGCCGTTCCCGCACCTGGACGTCTATACTCGTCCATTATTCTTGTGGGTGCTGCCCAGTGCATCCACGAGATCGCGGCAGGGTCCCGGCTGTATCACACAGCCGGGACCCTGCTGCACTGCCAGGACCGAAGTAAACTTCGGCCCTGGCAGTTTTAACCCTTACAGCCGCGGTCGGAAGTGACCGCGGGCTGTAAGTGTTATGACAGAGGGAGCTCCCTCTGTCTCCTCTGCAGCACCCCACATCGCGATAGCGGGGTACTGTGTGTGGCCGCGGCTGGCCGGGACCTGCCGCACTGCCGGGAGTGAAGTTCACTTCACTCCCGACAGTTTAACCCTTGCAGCCGCGGTCAGAAGTGACCGCGCGCTGTAAGGAGTTCTGACAGAGGGAGGGGGCTCCCTCTGTCTCTCCTGCAGCACCCCGGAGCATCGCGGGGTGCTGCTGCATACCTGGGCAGCCGGGGGTCCTACAAAGACCCCCAGGCCTGCCCTGGGCATTGCCAGAGGCACGTCCTAATATGCTGCCTGCTAGTGAAAACTGTCAGGCAGCATATAACTGTAATGCTTTGGAATACTAAGTATTCTAAAGCATTACAAAGTGTAAAAATAAATAAATAAATAAAATAAACATTTAAAAATAAATAAAAATTTTATAAAAGTGTAAAAAATAAATAAATATATATATATATATATATATATATAAAACAATTATTAAATGAATCTAATAAAAAAGCATAATGTGTAGGATCGCATTGGCGGACAACTGCAGCATGTTTTTAGTTTTTAAAATGGGGTCATTTGGGGGGGTGTTCCTATGTTCTACTACCTTTTTCATTTCTGCAAACCTTGCATAGCACATAAAAAAAGATGTACTTTTCAAATTTTCAACATTTTCAAAATTTCAAGTTAGGCTGGGTTCACACTACGTTTTGTCCCATACGGGAGCGCATACGGCAGGGGGGAGCTAAAAGCTTGCGCTCCCGTATGTCACCGTATGCGCTCCCGTATGCCATTCATTTCAATGAGCCGACATGAGTGAAACGTTCGGTCCGGTCGGCTCATTTTTGCGCCGTATGCGCTTTTACAACCGGACCTAAAACTGTGGTCAACCACGGTTTTAGGTCCGGTTGTAAAAGCGCATACGGCGCAAAAATGAGCCGACCGGACCGAACGTTTCACTCCGGCCGGCTCATTGAAATGAATGGCATACGGGAGCGCATACGGTCACATACGGGAGCGCGAGCTTTTAGCTCCCCCCTGCCGTATGCGCTCCCGTATGGGACAAAACGTAGTGTGAACCCAGCCTTAAATTGTTAGGCTTCTAACTAATTTAAAATGTTAATTAAAAACAAAAAAATTACGTCAAAATAAAGTAGACATCTGAAAGTATAAGTTTCATAAACTATTTGGTCAGAAAGTATAAATATATGCAACCTATTAGTGTTAAAATAGCAAAAAATCTAAATTTTTTGTAAAAATTTCATGATTTTTTACATTGTAAAAAAAAAAATACAAATGATATCGGCTTACTTTTACTATGTACAACTTGTGACAAAAAAACAATGTCAGAATTATCGTGATTGGCAAAACGTTACCAGAGTTATTCTCTAATAAAGACAGACAGGCCTGGTCTTTCAGGGGCGTACAGGCCTATTTTGTCTCACAGTGGCCGCGGACAGATGTTAGCTGCAAGTCAATAGTAAACTGCAAAATGCCAGATCCACTTGGCAATTTCATTTTGGTGTTTTTTTTTTATTTATTTTTTTATCCTTTGGGAGTTTTTTTAAGCTATTTTGGGCTAAGAGGCTGGTTTTCAAAAATGACCTCAAGTTCAGAGTATGGCGTTTTTTTTCCCCACTGAAATCTTGGCATTTTCCTCCCATAGAAGTCTATGGGAGTGAAAAAACGCCATGTGGGTTTTAACTTTGGCATTTTTGCAGGCATTTTTTGTTTTGTTTTGTTTTTTATACCTTTTTAATAAAAATTTTGTAGGGTACCATAAAAAAATAAAATAAAAGATACAGTAGTGATGGAAATAAATTTGTTTAACGAAATTTATATTTTTTTTATAACAATTTTTATAAATTTACATGGGGGGGGCAGGGAACTAAAAATGTAACTGACAATAATAAAAATTTAGAAAGGGGCCATTTAAATTTAAAAAATATATTTTTTTAAATTCATTTTGTTAAGCTTTTTATCTGTAATGTATTTTAATAATGTGTTTAATAAAGTATGTGTGGGTGTGTAGTTTTTAACTTTTTTTTTTTTACTTGATTTTTTACATTTTTTTAGGTAGTACAGACTGTTCCATGATGGGAGTAGTAGTACCTCTACTAATAGACAAATCGCCCCGGGTGTCACTCCTGACACCCGTTGCGATCCTCCCATACGGCCGCACTTCTCCGCTATCCTGCACAATGTTCTGCGATGTAAAGTTGTGATTGGCCAGAGAGCTGTGATTGGCCAGATGGTTCCTTCTAATCACAACTGCAGGAAATATGAATAATATGTATATATACAGCAGTGCAGGGGACCATAGAAGAGTGTCATACATCTATACATTATACAGGACAATCGCAACTGTGATCTGTCCTTAACTCCAGGTACTAGTTGTCCCAACATGGAGCACATTCGGCTCCATGCTGGGAGCTGTAGTACCTGCATTAATAGTCAGATCGCAGAAATGACACCCGCTGCGATCTGTCTATTAGTACAGGTACTACAACTCACAGCATGGAGCAAATATTGGAAAAATTATTTTATAAAAAAATAAAAAAAAACTCCCCCACAGCCCTTGTTAGCCATTTTATGAAAAAAATGAATTAATCAAGTTAATTGCCGTAATCTGCCTTTGTTTTTTTAAACAAAATAATTTTTCCAATGTGTCCTGTTTTTTTTTTTTTTTTTTTAAATAGAATTTTCAGGCTCCGTAGTGAAGGCCGTCTTATTGACGGAATCAAATACTAAGGGCTTAGCGTTAGCCCCCAAAACAGATAGCGCTAACCCCCAATTATTACCCCGGCACCCACCGCCACAGGGGTGCAAGGAAGAGCTGGTACCAACAGGCCCGGAGCGTCAAAGATTGCGCTTCTGGGCCCAGGCTGTAACAGGCTGGAGTTAATTAGGCTGGGGAGGGCCAGTAACAATGGTCCCTGTATTATTATTCACAGCCAGATACCAACCAAGCAGCAAAAGCCTGACGTTACCAGGGTGGTAAGAAGTTAGACAGCTTCCACTACTAAGCCTGAAAAATCAATAAAAAAAAGACACATTGGAAAAATTATTTTATTTAAAAAAAACACTCCCCCACAACCCTCGTTTAGAGCTGAGCGGTATGAATAAAAATGTGTATCACGGTATTTCTTTAAGTTATGGCGGTTCCACTATATTTTCCACCGCCGAAAAATTCATATCGTGCTGGAAAAAGAAAACGGTATTCGGTATGAATCGGTATACCACCCAGTACTACCCTCGTTGGCCATTTTATTAAAAGAAAAAAAAATACAGTTCATCCGCAGTAGTCGACCGAATCCACTGTAATTCTCTGCAGATCTGAAACGAGAAGAAAAAAGAAAAACAAAAAATGGGTTGGGACATTTTTGGCGCTCTCCGCTGGGGAGTGCGTCCAAATTGTCATGACTTCCCAAACAGAGAGCTTTCAGTTGTTGCAAAACTACAACTCTCAGCCTGCCCAGACAGCCTTTGGCTGGGAGTTGTAGTTTAGCAACAGCTGGAGTCTCCCTGTCTGGGAGGACATTGCCAGAAGGGTCTGGTCACATTATGCAAAACGTACAATGTGAACAGAGCCTTAGACTTACTACTCTGCCTCCCGTCTGTATCTCCGCTCCCTAATGACGTCATCACTAGGGGGCGGAGCTACTCAGACTCGACAGGGAGCGAGGAAGGTAAAGGGATCTCCTCTTCTTTATACACTATATACAGCTATCTATAGACAGCTGTATATAGTGTATACCACCCAAAGGGGCTATAGGAGCAGAGAGTACTGTCAGTCTGGTGACAGGATTCCCAGCTCCTGTATAGTATACACGGGTACACTATGCCCCCCCTGTATACTATACGGCCGGGGGAGGGGAGTAGCGATGCTGTACATCACTCCTCATCTCCTAACACTCTGTGGTCCGGGTGCTCTGCATCCGACCCACAGGGTACAAATTTGTCTGCTTCCACACACCAGAAAAACTGCCAAAACGCAAGAAAAAGCTGTGGCAGTTTTTCCGGCAGTTTTTTCTGGTGTTTCTGCTGGTGAGAAAAAACCTCAGTGGAATCCTATCCTTAAGGCTCTTTTTAAAGATCTAGTAGATCACGCTCCTATTGGATAATGGTCTTCCTGTCTAACAGAAGCCTTGAGCAGCTCCGGAGAGGGGAACTGATTCTCATTGAAAAGATTAGGGCTGTATGGAGACTTTTATTTTTTGGCGATTCTCAATGGGAAGAAGTATGCATATGTTTCCCATGTAGCATTACTTGAAAATTAGTTTCCATACACCAGTAGGTCTATTCAGTTATTCAGTAATTCAGGACACTGATCCTAAGGGTGCAGTTACATAATTTTTTTTCCTTTATATTTTACCTTCATAATCAAATAAAAAGTGTGTCCCTTTTTGGAAACCAAGTCAAATAGATACTCCTTAAAGTATGGGTGATAGGACTTTTTTGTTTGGGCTGCTGATGACCCTATTCACCTCCAGAAAATGTCCTATAGTAACTAATCGTAGCTTGGAAACGCTAAGGTCTTCAGAAGGTTTTCAGAAGGTTGTTTAGGCCTGTTCTCTCTCTTCTCTTTAAAGGGGTTATCCAGGAAAAAACTTTTTTATGTATCAACTGGCTCCAGAAAGTTAAACAGATTTGTAAATTACTTCTATTAAAAAATGTTAATCCTTTCAGTACTTCTTAGCTGCTGAAGTTGAGTTGTTCATTTCTAAGTGCTCTCTGATGACACTTGTCTCGGGAACTGTCCAAAGTAGAAGCAAATTCCCATAGCAAACCTATTCTACTCTGTGCAGTTCCCGAGACAAGCAGAGATGTCAGCAGAGAGCACTCTTGCCAGA